>NC_056737.1:1673311975-1673611975 GCF_019279795.1 Protopterus annectens
TTACTGACAGAACCCACACTGAAAAAGTAGCCAACTCCAAATCCAGCTCCAGACAAGTGAAGTACCTCAGGGTTCAGTCCTGGGACCGCTCATTTGGCATCTACTTCTCTGAAGTACAGGCCAATACTAAGGGACTCTGGCTAACAAAGTTCACAGATGACTGCAAACTGGGAGCCATTATTGAATCCCCAGATGATGTGGATACTCTACAAAAGGGCCTTACAGAATCAGATGCTTAGTGCTAGAGCCATGGGCTCAAGCTCATTGCCAAGAAATGTATAGTTATCCCCTCTGGGAAAAAACATGTACCCGTGAATTACCACATAGGTGGCAGTACACTAAACACCGAAAGTGTGATAAGAGACTTAGGGACACAGGTGGACAGTGGTCTCACCTTCAATAACCACATTGCCACAACAGTCAGGAAATCCTTCTATGTGGCACACCTCATCACTAAGGACTTTTCATCCAGGAAAAAAGGAGGTTATTGTCCCACTGTACTCATCCCTCATTAGACCCATTATAGAATACAACACCCCATTTGGTATGTACCTCTCAAGACATCAGCAACAACTGGAAAGGCCACAGAAATACCTAACTAAAAGAATCACAGGCCTAAAGCAGAAGTCCTATACTGACCGCCTTAAAAAACTCCAGCTATACTCTGTCGCATATTGTCTACTCAGAGGCGATCTCTGCTTAACATACAAGGTCAAGTCAAACCCAGAGCTGTTGGACATGCTACACTTAAAGAAATCCCAATCCGTCAGAGCCATATGCTCCAGGGATCTAAACCTTGTCATCACAATAAACAAATCATGCTGGAGGGATAGGTTCCTGACCCTGAGACTCCCCAGACTCTGGAATAGACTGCCTATACATGTCAAGCAAAGCGCCTCTTTGGCCCTCTTCAAAAGGAACCTTGACGATTGGATGGGAGAAAGGATATTCACCCCGGGGATCACGTCAGTCACCCTGCTAGACAAGGGTCCAGGGAAGTAAATAGTATGGGAAGAAATAGCCAGGGAATTGTTATGGCTAGGCCTGTATAGGCCCTAGGGCCGATAGCCTAGTACCAACCTATGAACAAGAGTTTTGATCAGCACTTGCATGGTAGTGCATCAACATCTGCCAAGTCAGCTTTTTCTGGTCGATCTTGTGATCTTGTGAATGTCATTGGTTGGATCAGTCATCTTTTTGAGTATACCCATATATATATATATGTGTGTGTACATATTCATAGATACATATTTATATACATGTGTGTGCTCCTGTCATAACAATGAATCTTCATATCTTCATTTCACTGAAACTGAAATGGTTGAACCCATTTTATTGAAAACTCATTTCACATAAAAGTGTAGAAGTGAGTAGAAAGCATTCAGTGGTGTGATTTCTTTTTATAAGAGTTACTTGTGATGTGAGTCTGGTAGAGTATTTGTGAATTTTGATGGTCGGCATCATTTGTACACCAAGGTCTGTAGATGTCTCTGTTTGCTGTCCAGCAGTGGTGTTTTACTTTTCTCTCTAGTTGTGAGGACTGAGTGTGAGTTTGACCATTCGAGTTTTAGTGAAGTGAAGGTTCAGTGTTCGGACACAGACCCGTATGTATGTGTGTGTGTGTTCATTTGATGTCTGTGTTGTCTGGATAATTGTACTGAACTTTGCTGTCCAGTTTCATACGTAATTGGGAAAATGAAAAAAAATAACAATAAGCTGCTACATTAATTGTCGAAAATATGCACTAAATAACCAAGTGCACTAGTATAGTGATGAAGGGTGCAGCAAACTATTTGTTAAACTGTGTGGTTATACAGACTTTATTTTTCTGCTCCTGTTTACAATGAACGAACACAATAAGAGTGGCAAAGTGTTCAAGCATAACTGGGGGATTAGGTAGGAAAATAATAGTTATATCAGAAAGATGGTATTCAGTGGACTGGAAAAACAAGAATGGAAAGGACTAGGAAGAAGTTAATTTTTTTTTCTTAGAAAAGTAGTTGGTCACTCAGTGTTCAAATACTTTTCATTGAAATCTGGCCATTAAATCTATAACTTTGCTGAAAGACTGAGAACAGAAATGCGGGGAAGTTTGCAGAACTATGAGATAATGCACTATTAATATACCAGTTTATTTAATCTTTGCAAAGGACAGCTGTGCAAGTGCACACAATATGTCTTCTGAAGAGTGTAGTGTTAAAAGACAGACAATTTCTTTGCATTAGCCAGTGAGTTGCAAGCAAATAATTCATTAATTAAAAATCTGGATTTGTCTATGTTGCTATTTTGTATTCTTTACTTGCAGGTAACAGTCAATGCATTCCATAAAACAGACATATTTTTAGTAATAAAAATGTTAATTTAATGCAGTTTTCTATAGCCACAGGAACACTTAGGCACTAGTTTATGAGCTCCCATACTTGGGGGCTACACGGCCCTTTTCGCTGATATAGAACATCCCTGTGATGGGGCTACCGTAGCCACACATTTCCAGGATTGCCATTTGTCACTCAACCTTGAACATACTGTTGATTTGAATTTTGAAATTTATTTTTAGGAAGTTTATACACTGCTGGACAGTTTTCACAGTGTACAGCATCCCAAGCCATGCAGAGGGTCCTCTCAGAGGTAATGTCGCATACATTAATATCTCACATAACTAACATTTTATTTCAAGAAGCCAGATACACTAAAAGTAGCACATAAGTGTAAAGCCTTAAGTAGCAATTAAAGGCAACTGCAAAAGAGGCAGTTATATGCAGAAAAGGGACATCAGGACAAGCTACCTCTTAGATTACTCTTGCTGGAGCGAAGATCCTAACAATAGTGCATGTTCAGAACTGACCAGGTGGTTTCAGCACAAGTATACTATAGACATGCTCCTGAAATGTACAGTGGAGGCAGCAGGGTTTCATCATGTTACCCAAGAATGTGGGACTCCACTGGTATCATAATACGGTGCTACTCATGACCTGTTTGGATAGGATTTGTTTGATAAATGCAAAATCCTCCCTGTCGTGGGCATAGAAGATGAACAAGTTGTCAGCCTTCTTATTTTCATGGCATGATGTGAAACTATAACTGATGGTCAACTTCATGGAATGTTGGATGTATTGTCTGTATTTAATTTCAGCATTTTGGGATGAAACTGTGAAGTGAATAGACTGGATTAAGTACCACAACAACCTTAAAAAACAAGAATTTATCTGCAGCAAAAGTGCCCAGTGTTTGTGAAAAACTAAGTAATGTTGTTTGCACTTAACCTAGATCTTGTAATGCCAATGGGCTGAGGAAAAGCAATCAGAAAGACTGTTTCTCAGGACTCAAACTCTGGGTTCATCCATCAGCTAACCCAAGATGCAATGGGATATTCTTCAACTAAGGCCATAGATGAAAGATCATCATTAATCATTCTGTATTAGGTTGAAGTTCTACCTTTTTATACTAGGGCATTGAGACAGTCCAAGTGGATAGCTTCTGTGCAAAGTGAAGACCTCTGTAATTTTCATTTAGAGGTCTGGTGATCAGAAAGATAAGGCTGCAGTTAGCAAACTGTCAGGATAAGTGAGTACTGGGTGCCTGCTATTTGCCTGAAATTTTATCTGGAGAAGCTAATGTTCAAAGCACAGTGGAAACAAACTCTTCTGTGAAATATACAGTTAAAATGAATCTTAAAGATTCTGAGTAGGACTTCATCAGCAGACAAGGGATCAGTGGAAAAGGAGGGAGATGTAATGGGTCTGTCTTCCCTAGTTCACCAAGAGTATATTCATCACCTACTTCATTCTACCCTTCTTGGGCATAGGTTCATAGGCAAGTACTAGGCTAACTGCCTTTATGGGTTATTTTAAGCCTACTAAATTTCCCTTGATGAGAATCAAGCACTACATTTTGTCTATGAGATAAACACCCTAACCATTATGCAAACCCATAAAGAACATGGGTACAGCTGCATTTTCCTAAAGGGGTTACAGGTTGACCTATGGCGTACCCTGTTCCAGAAGATTGCCTGTACACTGTGTTGATGAAACTGGACAAATAACCAGAAGACCACACTGTTGCTGCAAATCAGCGTGTCTGTCACATTTCATACCAAAGCCATCAGTCCCCAAGCAAAAACTGTTGCTTCGTCATGGGTGTAGCAGTGAGTTTCCTCTTGCTTGTTCATACATGTCTCTACATGACTGATGTCACAGAGAGAAGCTCTGTACTCGAGTACCTGCATGATGAGAATCAATATCCTCAGTGTAATGGGCCTTAAGAAAATACTTCTTCAGTGTTCTCTTTTCTCCCAAGACCTAACAGATTTGTTGTGGACTCAAAACAACTCCTGGGACATAATCTAGATAATAGACAGAGTTGGAGAAGAGGAAATATACAAGCTTTTTATTCTATCTTTTGGCTGAAATCTTGAGCTTAAAAACATCAGCAGATGTCTCAAGCAAGAGAGCCGAGAGCAGATGTTGTATATACATTCCCCGACAGCTTCTACTTATCATACATATTGATTTGATATATTTTTGCTAGAAATAATACTAGAAAGTAATTTTTTTTTATTTGAAAGAAGTTATTATGTACAGAAGCTAGGTGCAGCTGTGGGCATGCCCTGTGCCAATAGCTACACCAGTATGGTATTAGTTCACTGGGAGAAGTTATATATTTGCAAGCAATGACTATGTTCCTTATATAAAATTCTGTCAGAGATTTGTTGATGATATTTTTATATTATGGACAGGTCCTGAAGTAGTATTACATGAACTAGTTCAATATCTTCGTAGTACAACTACATTTTTAATTTACGTATCGATGTAAGAAAGAGATGCATTTTTTGGATGTGAAGGTTAAGAGCAACTGTGATTTGTCTTTTGATACTGATTTATTTAGGAAAAAATGTCAGAAAAATAATATACTGCATGGGAACAGCTTGCACCCCACCCATATTTATAAAAATATTCTTAGGGGACAGGGAATAAGGATATCCAGATTAAATAATAAAGCTGATGACGCTGTGTAATGAGTTTCTAGACAGATCCTATGATAAGGAACTTAATAATATGGAAAGAGATATGAATAGGCTAAGAACAAATAGAGATAGACCATATTTTTCTAGATCGGTGAAAAATGATCAGGGGAGGTATGTAGTTCACTGGAAAGATATGAAAGTTTTGCGCCCATTATACTGTACTAGTGATATTGACAGTATTTGCCAAATAGTGAAAAAGAATTGGCCAGTTCTGCTTGCTGATGAAAAAATTAAGCATCTTGTGGGTATGCACCCTCATTTCTGTTTTAAGAATGAAAAAAATCTTTAAAGAGGCATCTTTGCTATGGCAGCAATCTGACTAGTGAATGATCACATGGTCAGCTGGGTATGCCACCTTGTGGCTGATGTACGATATGTATGTAAATGTGAATGACAATTTTGTTCATCCTACTACTCAACAAAGATGCTTTTTAGGGTTGCAGCTAACTGCTCAACAAGAAATTTAGTTCATTTATCACAATTTGATCAGTGCATGTCATTCTGTGCAGGTAAGACAGATCGTTCCCTTAGAAAACAAATTAGGGAACATATCAATGGAATTTGGCGACAGGACAATAGGAATGCTTCAGCGAAGCATGTCATGGAGAAAGTGAATCAGCATATTTTCATGTTTATCGTGATATAATTGTTTTAGGAAGGTATGAAATTAGGTGATTTTAGAAATTTAACTATACAACATGAGGTACGTTGGATTATCAGACTACAAGCCGATAAAGGCTTGGGATTGAATGGCAAGGTTACTTTAAGACCAGTTTTAAAATCACGAGATCTGGTGAAATGACAAAATGGTAACATTGTATCCTGTTGATTTGCTACTTTGTATTGAGTATGTGATTTGCTAGTTTGTATCATGTGATTTTTAAAAACTCTTAAGTGAATACTATTTAAATGTTTTAATTTTTTAACTGGTTTTATGGTCTGATGAAATGCCAAATGTTGGCGTAAAAATGCTTACTGTTATTAAAGTATACTTGGTTTTCAGCCATGTTGGTGATAGCAGTTTATTTTTGGTTTAATTATTGAAGTTTTGGTTATTGCTTAAACCAAGCTTGTTTTGTGTTTTTCTACATAATTGTAAAGTGTTTATGTCTATAATGACTAAAAGAATGACAAAAGTGATGCCAAAATTGATAGATGTGCATCAGTGGAGTTTTGTGGAGGGGAGGCAAACATTTGACAGCATAAACAGATCAGTGATGATCCAGAGGGAAGCAGAATGTAAGAAAATGCCACTGTTGCTGGTGGATCTTGATGCAGAGAAAGCATTTGACAGTGTAAGCTGGGAATTTATGAGCAGAGCAATGAAAGCATATGCATTCCCTGATAAAATTATAAGGTTGATTAGGAGGATATATGAAGGCTCAGAGGCAAAAATTAAAGTGGATGGGATCCGCTCTGATAATCTGTGCTTGAGCAGAAGAAACAGGCAGTGGTGTCCTCTCTCCCCTTTGTCATTTGCATTATATTTAGAACCACTGGAAAAGAAAATAAGGGACTCAGAAATTCAATGATATAATTGGTATGGTAGTCAAGAAAAGCTGGCTCTGTTTGCAGATGACATTATTTTATACCTGAAAAAAACTGAAAGGGACATTACAGTGCTGTGGAACATATTGAGGCAGTTTCAAACCTTTTTGGGATACAAAATTAATGAAGCTGAAAGAAAAGCAATAGTAATAAATTATGTACCCACATGCAAATTGTTTTAGCAATATCCATATTTATGGGGATATGATAAAATAAAGCTTTTAGGAGTATGGATTAAAAATTATACTGGTGTGGCAGCTAAGGGTCTGTATCACATTTTCAAACTTGTATAAGTTCGAACAATGTAATATCGAACCCAAAAGTCCGAAACACAAAAATAACAAAGCCACGGCTCATTGATTTTTTGTCCCAGGGGAAAAAATCTGTGGGCCGTTTTTGGGGCTGTGCTATTTCCTCCATTGTGGTACAATCTCGGAATTCGTATATTTAAGTGGGGGGAGGGGTGGGGGGCACAGCCCCCCCCACACACACACTTTAGTTTTAGTTTAAGGTTTATGGTTTTTTTTTTTTTTTTTTTCCTGGGAAAAAAAATTGCTGTTCTGTGTGTTTGTTATTGTGCGGTTTCGGACTTTTGGGTTCAGTATTACATCCTTTGAACTTATACAAGTTTGACGATGTGATATAGACCCGACAGCTAAGGATATGTGAGAAGAGACTAAAGAAAAGATAATGCAAAAGCTGAGGAAGGGGAGGCTCTATTGTATGGATATTGATAGTAAGATATAAGCAGTTAAAATGTTTTAGTCCCTTTAGTCTTTTACACAGGTCAGGCATATTTTTATCAACCAGAGGAGAAGTTGAGGATAGCAATTAATAAAGAGCTGAAGGATTTTATCTGGGAGGAGAAGATGGCAAGAGTCAAATGGGGTATGCTTATTCTTCCAAAAGAACAGGACAGATTGGGATTACCCAAGTAAAAGGGGTATTTCAGAGCAACACTGTTAAGGTTCCTATACATAGCACAAGCAGAAAACTATAATTCAGAATTGAAAGAAATGATGATGAAACATGGGAAAAGCTCAAGTAACAGGGAGAGACTGGGATTTTGGATGCAGACTTTTAAGGAGAACAACAATAATACAGAATATTGTATTCATAAAATAGCAGAAGGTCTTCTAAGAACTAACTGAACATGGGAATGGAGAAAGGAGATTCTGCCAATAGGGATGACTGTAATTAGGGATACAGACAATAAGCAAGAGGGGGCAGGGGCAGGAATATGTTGGAGAAAACTGGCAATCAAACAAACGTATTGGGAGCAAATAACTAGAGTGAGGAAGGTAATAGAATGGGAAGAAGTCAAGAACTTATTTGGACTGCAGGCAAGAGATTGCATTTGATATCAAAACAAAGAGAAAGAAATAGGGCGACCTAAACAAAAGACCAGCACTAGTAGAGTTTTTAGTAGAATCTAGAACAGAAGTTGCCATTAAGAAAGGTTAGTAGAGCATATAAAATATTGCATGATAACTATAAGAATTAATCAGAGGAGGTTAGGAAGGGTTTACTATAGGAATGTTGAAACTGCCTTGGTGGACTGGCACATGGTCGAAAGGCAGTTCCCCAGGTGGGCAGAATGTCGACACAAAGTCAATCGAGTTACACTGCATTGAATGGGTAATGTTGGTCGATCATTTTGGTTCGATATTGTGCAGGGAGGTCGTGCTTCAGTGAGGAACAGGGAATTATCCCATTTCCTCACTGTAGTGCAATCTCAGAGTTGTTATATTTAATGTACTGGAGGTGTGGGGGGTAGAGCCCCCCCCACATGGGGAGTGTAGGGGGCGTAGCCCCCCTGCAAAATACTAGAAGTAACATATCGTTAACTGTAGAGTTCAATGGTATGTTAATGTGCATAGCAGGAAGTGGATGACGTCACCTCCTATGTCAAATACATCAAACCATGGTGGTCGATGTATTCAGTTTAGTTTTGGGTTTACTTTCAAAATTTCGGATTCAGCATTTCGAGTCGACCTTTGTTATTGGTCGACCGAAGCTGATTCGAACTTTCAGTAGTAAACCATTAGGAATGATTGGAAAGAGAGATTAGATGAGCAATTCACAAAGAAATAATGGGGAGGGCTGTATATGTAATTTTTAGGATCTTTGCTTGGAAGTGTTTACATAGGTATTTTTATACCTCAAGCAGACTCTAAAGAATTTTTCCTCAGGTAGACAGCAAATGTTAGAGGTGTGATGGTGTAGAAAGTGGTAACTCGGAACATATTTTCTGGAGTATGATGAGTTGGCAGACTTTAAAGATTCCCTGCAGACTGCTTGTCGGAGATGCTGGGTGAGTAAATTGGAATAACTAGTGAGATGATTTTTTTGAGCTGTGATACAGAATTGGAATTACTTAGATATAGTAAGGCCTTGGGGTCTATATTATATCCTCGAAAGTTGTAAACAGCTAACACTATCTACAGCGAAACTGCTGTACAGCGAACTGTAAATTGTGAGATTGCACTACAGTGAAGATCGGAAAATTTGCCTTTTCCTCACTGTAGTGCGATCTTGGAGTTGGTATATATAATTAGTGGGGATGTGGGGGGCACAGCCCCCCCACAGTAGTGAATTCGCTGAATGGCATTTTCACTGTAGATAGCGTTAGCTGTTTACAGCTTTCGAGGATATAATATAGACCCAAGCCTTGCTGAGTCTAATTATAATGACTGCCAAAAAAGCAATTAGCATAAAATGGAAATCAAAGTCTAAACCAACTTTAGAGACATAGTGAAACTAGTAACAGAGATAAAACAACTGGAACTGAGATCTTTAGAAAAGGGTAGGAGGAAATTACATAGGAGAAAATGGGAAATGTGGGATCAGTACATGCAGAGGAGGAACGAGTATTAAAAGAAGGCAGGATTTGAATGATCTATGTAATGGTTGACTAACAGTAACTGGATATATTAAAAGTGCTGCAGTTGTGTCTGCATGATTTGGAATGTATGTTTGCAACTCAGATTGTGTCGCTATGGTTTATTTTCATTTATATAAATGTAACATTGCCTATGTAACGCATGATAATTTAATAACAGTGTTTCTTGTTTAAAAACAATAAACTGTATAATTCGTCAGATGAGGAACTGAAAGCACAACTGCAGTTGGTCGAAGCATTCTCAGTTGATCATTTAGTCTTGACAGATGTGCAAAAGCAACCTTTAAAGAAAGAAAGTTGCAGCTCCGAGAAACTATCAGTCTGTGACAGGAATGTGTTGTCAAGGAACTTGAGCAGGAGGGAGACAATAAATATTTGGGAACTGATGAAGGATCGACAGTAAAATATGAACAAATTCGAACAAAACTCAGGAATATTTTAGAAGATTAGAATTAATACTGAAAACAGCCCTGACATCTAGGAACAAAGTCCAAAGTATAAATCAATTTGCTCTTCCTGTTTTAACTTATAATGTTGGCGTGATTGACTGAACCCAAAAAGTACTGGATTAGTTGGACAGGAAAACAAGAAAAATGTTTCAAGCTTATCAAATGATATATAAAAATCTATGTAGACCACAATTATATATTCCTTGTTCTGAAGGAGGTATGGGCCTTCTCGAAACTGATTACATATATACAGCTGCAGTTGTAGGAGTGCATACATATCTGCTGACTTTACGAGATCCACAGATAGTGAAATTGTGAAAATATGAGGAGAACAGTCTAAGTGACTTCCTTGCTTAGATTAGCAGAGGCATATCAGTGTCAAGCTGGAGAGGAAATCATACCAGAAGTAGACAAAAATCAGGGAGCAGCTGAATGTGCCAAAAAACAAGAGAAAGAATATAAGATGAAGGATTAGATGAGAAGGCAAGAAATGTGGAAAAGGCATAAATATATTTGCAAGTACTGAAAACTCCTGGAACAACCTCATGTTGATCAGGATCTGATGCAGAAATAGTTAAGGACAGGTGAATTTAACCCAAAAAATGAAAGGTTAATATTTGTGACCCAGGAAAGTGGACTGTGTACCCACTGCTTTAAAAAGTCCATTGAACATGTGGGAGAAATAGCCAAATGCAGGTTTTGTAAAACAGAATTGTAGACAGTCGCACATCTTGTTACTGGGTTAATAAATTAATGCCACAGGGGGCCTGCATACTGAATGGTATAATGACATGACATGACTGTTCGATTGGGGAATATGCAAACATTGCAATATTGAAGCAGCTGAGAAGCATTGGAAGCGTGAGCCACAAAACATTATCAAAAATTATGAAGTTTATATCACATGGGATTACCAATTACCGGCAGCTGAAAAAAATAGATGCGAGAAAACCAGGTATAGTACTCCTTGAAAGAAGACAAAAGTAGTATTAGTAATTGAAATTGCTCCACCCAGTGATTAGTGTCTTATGTACAGAGAGACACAAAGTCATAAAATACCAAGATTTGCAGGCAGAAACTAAGGCAGTGTGACAGAAAGACACACAGACATTTCCAATAGTAGTAGAAGCAATCAAGCTCATCAAAAAGAATTTACCGTCATATTTAAATATACTACTGATAAATGTAACACTGTACGAATTGCAGCAGGAGTCAATTTTGGGTGCATTTTGAGGACCACTTTTGGCTAACATCAAAGATTGCAACAATACTAATTTCTTGAACTTAAAACATATTTTGACTAAGGAATGGGGTCTGTTCCCGTCATGATATTAGAAACTCAAAAGACTCTGAGAACTTAAACCCTGATGAAGTTAAGGTGGCCTTACTCAATGCCACAAGTCTCAACAATAAGTTGCCTGACCTTGAGGCACTCATGCATTTGGAATGCACCAATGTCTGTGTATTCACTGAAACTTGCTTTAAATGTCTAGAAATTATGTCTTTTTTAACTGGGTTTTGTGCCTATCATGCCTTCATACCCAGTGACAACTCTGGTAGCATATCGTTAGGGACCATTTCATCTCTATACAAATTCCTAGAGACCCACAGACTGAACTTATTGAACTCCAAATCATGCTAAAAAGGACTGTCAGGTTACTGCCCCCTACAGGATACTTTAACTAGCCCTCAGTAAACTGGAGTGCCTATACCTCAAATGTAAGATATGCCCAAAAGTTTCTATATCTAATAAATAAAATCTCCGTGGACCAGAATATTACCATCTGCAATAGAGGACACAATATTCTTGACTTAGTACTTGTGTATATCGCTTCATCATGCACAAATCCACCTATACCGCCTTCATTGGTATCATCTGACCATAAGCTAGTAACCATCTCCCTCAAAATCTCTAACCCCACTGAAACCAGTATATCTTAGTTCAACAATTGTAGATGGATAGACCTTATCAAATTCTACAATAGTCTTAAAATTATTTTATAGCAATACGACGCCAAACACTGTCACAGAGGATAGGCTTGCAAAAGAGATCTATACCCACTCAAAATAAATGTATAAAACTGGCAGTGCTATCCTGATCCAGATATAATGGGAAATTTTAAAGCAAACCATTCTAGTGGTCCACAGACATAAAATCTCCAATAAAATGGAAAAAAAAATGCTTATTAAAGTATACAGTGGGTTAAAAGACCCTCAGGTCAAAGACTTTTAGAAATTTGACTAAAAATTACAATAAATACTGTTCCATCTATCTGTGAACTTCAGTTAGCAGTACCCAAGAATTATTACAAATGCTTTTTTACCTACATCAGGAAACTAAGAAACAACACCCAACATTGCAGTGAACTCATGCAAAATGGCACCATCCACTCAGACAGAGTAGACATTGCCAATATATTGGCAAACAAATTCCGTTTGAATTTTAGTCCAGAGATGACTATCCAACACAATCCGGTCACTGAATCTCTCAAACCCACCATAATTACTAAACACCTTGAAAGTGTTATCCAAAACCAAAAATACTTCCTCCATTGGATGTGATAATATACTGGGCTATGTAATAAATAGTGATAAGCAAGCTGTGTTGAACCACTCCATAAACTGTTTAATCTGAGTCTCGCAACAGCTTTTGTCCTGGAGGTATAGAAGACGGCAAATGTTTTGCAATTCCATAAGGGTGGTCCCATTACAGAGCCTGAGAATTATACATGTCTCATTTGCAAGTCTGTGTTACAAGAAACAGACTGGCATAATATTAATTCAACAACATCAGTAAGGAAATTATTTGCAACATATGCCAGAAACAAAAAAAAAGAGAAAGTCCCAGGAGAATCAACCAGCTAAATTTAGCTGGTTGATTCTCCTTCTTTTCTCTTTTGGTCTGATCAGTTTGGAAGTTCCTGCCGTGGTGGTTTACTAATATGCCAGAAACAGCAATTGCTTCAGATAGGTTTTTTTTTTAACCAAACAGGGAATGGAACATGCTAGAAATTATTTGTGTTCCTAAAAATTAACTTTTACTTCTTGTCAAGTTTTACCATCGTTGATGTACAGTGATTATGGGGTTATAAAGGTAAATTTGTTGCTAGATATGCCAAACTGAAATCTAAACAAATACACAGAAGATTAATTACAGATTATATGGAAGCAAAACAGTCGCTCTGTAAAACTAATTGGAGTGATGCCTCAGTGGAAAAATTACCGAAAGAATGTGAAAAGTTTTGAAAGAGAAACTGAGTGCAAAAAGTCAAAACAAATGTTTAACATCAGGATCTAGTCGTACAGTGTCAGGGGGATATATTTCCACAAGAACAAGATACCTGATTAAGGTGAGACAGTGAGACAGAAAAAATAATAAGAAATGGAAAAGAGGTCGAACTACAACTTTGAAAACTGAAATAAATAAGCTGAGCAAACAAATTAAGCATAGTGTGAGACAGGATCAAGAAAAAATTGAAGAAAATGTATATAATAAAGATATTGAGCTTAATGAGAAACTGTTTTATAGATACATAAGATGTGGAAGAATAATGACATACAAATTGATAAACTGTGTGTAGATTCTAAAATTTATTCTGAGACACAACAGATTATAGATATATTTACAAAAAAAGGGTCCGGATGGAGAGATGAAAAGTCAGCAAGCAAAGGAGTGTAGTAGTGCTGAAATTGAATTCATCCTCAAGTCTTGGTGAGTACCTTCGCGAGGTAGACCCTGTTTTTCACAAAATGTCACCAAGGCGACACTGATATATAGACTGTATTTATATAGCATATATCATGGACAGAAGTAAATCAAAAATAAAAAAAAGATAGCTGGGTGCACAAGACCCAGGATAAAAAAGTGCCCAATCCTGGTAGGCGCACTGGTGCCAGGACTAGAAAAAATGACAGTGTAGAATCCTCAAAATACGGAAACAATCCTACAGTGGGGCCAGGCCAGGCTCAGGGGGAGGATGGCCCCCCTGTTGTAGAAGGAAGTAGTAATCCACAAAAACGACAACATTTTATTGGCCAAAGAAGAGCCATAAAGACGACAGAGGGGACTATTGAGGATAAGAAATGAATTAGGTATTGTTAATATTATGGAAAAAGCCCAGAATTTCCAGGCACAAGATATACAAAACGATTGAGAGAAATTAGAGGAAAGAAAAATATTTCCGCAGGAAAAACTGTCACAAGCTTCAAATAAAAATTTACTTTCATTAATACAACAAATTTTTGAAAAACAGGATATAGATCAAGAAACTTTGATCTCTTTGGAAAAGGAAGCCTCTGAGGAAGTGAGAAAATATAAACAACAAGACCTAGAGGTATTTGAAAAATATGAAAAAGAAATATGGACATGGGAAAGAAAGAGAGATTTGATATGGTGCAATATTTATGCAAAGGAGAAAGCCAAGCTAACTAGCATAGAGAAGGCAGTTTCAAAGATATTTGAAGAAAAATACAGGCAAAGGCATCCAGATATGGAAAATTTCACAATAAAAAGACTAAAAGCACAAAGATTTAATGTAGAAAAGACGATTAGTAAAGTAGAAGTTAAAGAAATAGAAGTTGAAGTTATGGAGTGCCTGCGAAGTGAGGGATTTCATATAGAAGGCCTAAAACAGACTACATCACAGCATGATGGAGTGAGTCCCCAGAATAAGGAAAAGCAAGAAGATCAGGAGACGTGAAGAAGAAATATGGACAGGGGAAAGGAAAAGAGATTTAATATGGTGTAATATTTATGCAAAGGAGAAAGCAAAACTAACTAATACAAAAAGAGCAGCACCAAAGATATTTGAAGAAAAATATAGGCAATAGAATCCGGATATGGAAAACTTTACAATACAAAAAATAAGAGGAAAAGTAGAGAAAGAGATTAGTAATGGAGAAGTCAAAGAAACAGAAATTGAGGTAATGGAACAGCTGCAAAGAGAAGGATTTGGTGTAGAAAAGCAAATGCAGAAAGCACCACAACAGGATAGAGTAATGGATATCCAAATTAAGGGGAAACAAGTGGAACAGGAAGCAACAGGTCAGGTGCCATATCAAGATATTTTGGAGCCTTCCACAGGAAACCAGTATAAAAGTTCACTTGAAGCTAGACAGGAAGGAAAGGAACAGGAAACTGTGGAAACTCTGATGCAGTCAATGTTAAGGAGTGATAGGCCAGTGAGTTTCCATATGACAGAACAACAGATGACACAGGATGAAATTGAAGAGAATGTGTCACAGGAAGATGCTATAGAACTTTCTATAAAATACCCACAGGAAATGGAAAACAAGGGATGTGCCCTCAGTATGGAAGAAAAGGAGTTGAGAAGAGTTGCTTGGTTTAATAGACAAAGACAAATACATCAAGATCAATGAGAGAAATAGACTGCAGAAGGTTAATAAAACCCCAAAAGTCAGAAGCTTGAGAAAACAAATGATCACAGTAATTAGGTCTGTCCATAGAGATCCATGTGATATAACAGAAGTAAACAGAATGTATTACTGTGCTGCTAAATTAATAACTGATAAAATTCTACCACAGGGACATAGCATAGTGAGGGAAAAGGGGGGGGGGGCAAAGTGAATACCATCTTGGAAATATCGAATAGAGAAAACTGTAAAGCAGCTAGGACAAGAAGTGTCATTGTTAGAAGATTATAGAAGAGGGAACAGATCAACAAAAATATTAAGAAAAACAGATGTGATAAAAGCAATGCGCAGTATTTGAACAGACCAGGGTCTATTATGCAGTATTGGAGATAAACTAAAAATTTCAAAACAGGCTTAGACTCAGAAGATACAAAGATAAATATAAGGGAAATGTACAAAATAAGCAATTTACTGATGCGCCAAAAAGGTTTTATAGGGAATTGGGAAATAAGGTAAAAGGAATTGATAGACCACCGAAAAAAGAGGAAGTAGATACATTTTGGAGAAGTATCTGTGAAGATCCTGTGGAACATAACAAAGATGCTAAATGGATAGAATAAGTAAAAGAAAGAATAAGAAGTTTAAAGGTACACGATATGAAATGGGATGAAGTAACAGTCCGATAGACTGAAACAAAGTTGAGAAAAGCCTCTAATTGGAAAACCCCAGGCCCAAATGCAGTACCTAACTTTTGGCTTAAAGTATTAACCTCTTTACATGATGATCTAGCCATGAGTAAGAACTATTTATATACACACCCTGAACAGACACCGCACTGGTTAACAACAGGAAAAACAATGCTCTTACTTAAGAGTGAACCTGCAAGCTGCCCTAAAAATTATAGACCAATAACTTGTCTTCCGACATATAAACTATACACGGGATTGACACCGACAGAGTTTATAGTCATTTAGAAGAAAACTCAGTTATGGCAGTAGAACAAAAGGGCAATAAAAGAAAGTCATATGGAACAAAGGATCATGTGTTGTTAAATAATGTTATAGTGGAGAACTGTAAGAAAGGGAAGAATCTAAGTATGGCATGGATTGACTATAAAAAAGCATTTGATAGTATCCCACATTCATGGATAAAAGAGTGCTTAAAAATGTATAAGGTACATCCTACACTGATTGATTACATAACAGTAATCATGAAACAGTGGCAGACCACTTTGCAATTAAGCCATGATAAAGGACAGATTATTATCCCAGGGATAAAAATCCAAAGGGGGATATTCTAGGGTGACTCCCTGTCACTGTTGCTATTTTGCCTTGCCTTTAATCCATTAAGCTGTTTACTTAACAGCTTAGGTCATGGCTATAATTTGGCTTCTAGAAAACAACATATAATGACTTCTCATCTTCTCTTTGTCAATGATTTAAAATTGTATAGCTCATGAGATGAGGAATTGAAAGCACTGCTACAGGTTGTCAAAACTTTTCAGATGATATTGGAATGTCATTTGGTCTTGACAAATGTGGAAAAGCAACCTTTAAAAAAGGAAAATTGCAGCACCAGGAAAACATCAGTTTAGGCAAGAATGTGATATAAAAGAACTTGAGCAAGAGGGGGTGTATAAATACTTTGGAATTGATGAAGGATCAGCAATAAAACATGAACAAATGCAAATAAACCTTAGTAAGGAGTAGTTTAGAAGACTTAAATTAATCCTGAAAACAGCATTGACACCTAGGAACAAGATCCGAGCTATAAATCAATTTGCTCTTCCTGTCCTAACTTATAGTTTTGGATTGATTGACTGGCCCCAAAATGTGTTGGATAGATTGGATATTAAAACAAATACGATGCTTCATGCTCACCAGATGATTTATAAAAATCAGTGTATACCAAGATTATATAATCCCCATTCCGAAGGAGGGATGGGCCTCCTTGAAATTGATTACATGTATAGATCTGCAATCGTGGGACTCCATGCATATCTACTGACCTCCCAAGATCCAAATGTGGTGAAAGTTTTGAAACATGAGGAGAATAAATCTAAGGTGACATCTCTGCTTAATTTAGCAAAAGCATATCAATGTCAAGCAGGAATGGAAATCAAACCAGAAGTGGATAAAAATCAGGCAGCAACTGAATGTGCTAAAAAACAAAAGAAAGAATATAAGGTGAAGGATCAGATGAGAAGACAAGAAATGTGGAAAAACATAAATATAGTTGCAAGTATAGAAAACCTCTGGAAGAGCCTCGTTGATCAAGAACAAACACAGGAATGGTTAAGGAGAGGTGAATTTACATCAAGAAAGGAAAGGTCAATATTGGCAGCCCAAGATAGTGGGCTACGTATACTTTGGTTTACTAAGTCTATTGAACATGTGAGAGAAACAGATATATGTAAGTTTTGTGGAACCGAATTGGAAACAGTCACACACCTTATTGCTGGTTGTGATGCTCTTATGGCAGAGGGACTGTATACTGAAAGGCATAATAATGTGGTGAGATTGTTACACTGGAGATTGTGCAAACATTATGGTATCGAAGTGGCTGAAAAGCACTGGAAACATGAGCCACAGAGAATCATAGAAAATTATGACATTTGCATCACCTGGGATCACCCAATACCAACAGTCCAAAAGATAGATGCTAGAAAACTGGATATAGCGGTCCAAGAAAAGAAGACAAAAGTAGCATTGATCATTGAAATCGCCACACCTAGTGACTACAGTGTCTTGCGTACAGAGAGACACAATGTCATAAAATACTTCGATCTGCAGGCAGAAAAGAGAGCCATGTGGAAGAAAGATACCCAGACAGTTCCAATAGTAGTAGGAGCAACTGGTCTTATAAAAAAGAATTTACAATCATATTTAGATATGTTACCAATTCATGTAACACCGTGCGAATTGCAGGAGTCATTACCGGACACATTGCGGGTGCTGCGAAAAACACTTTTGGCTAACATCACAGAGTGAAACAATACTAATTTCACGAACTTTAATTGTACTTTGACTTATGAATGGGGTTCTTTCCCGTCACGGTATTAGAAATCCAAAACACTTGGAGAAATTAAAACAGCAGAGCCTGAGACTTATACATGTCTCATTTGCAAGCCTGTGTTACAAGAAACAGAATGGCATAATATTGATTCAACAACATTAGTAAGGAAAGTCTTTGCAACGTATGGTCAAAAACAGCAATTGCTTCAGATAGTTTTTTTTTTTTTTTTTTTTAACAAATAGGGAATGGAACATGCTAGAAATTCTGTGTGTTCCTAAAAATTAACTGTTACTTCTTGTCAAGTTTTACCATCGTTGATGTACAGTGATTATGGGGTTATAAAGTTAAATTTGTTGCTAGATAATTCTGCCAAACTGAAATCTAAACAAATACACAATGAAGATTAATTACAGATTATATGGAAGCAAAACAGTCGCTCTGTAAAACTAATTGGAGTGATGCCTCAGTGGAAAAATTACCGAACTAATGTGGAATGTTTTGAAAGAGAAACTGAGTGCAAAAAGTCAAAACAGATGTTTAACATCAGGATCTAGTCATACAGTGTCAGGGGGATATATTTCCATAAGAACAAGATACCTGATTAAGGTGAGACAGAAAAAAATAATAAGAAATGGAAAAGAGGTTGAACTACAACTTTGAAAACTGAAATAAGCTGAACAAACAAATTAAGCATAGTGTCAGACAAGATCAAGAAAAAATTGAAGAAAATGTATATAATAAAGATATTGAGCTTAATCAGAAACTGTTTTATAGATACATAAGATGTGGAAGAATAATGACATACAAATTGATAAACTGTTTGTAGTTTCTAAAATTTATTCTGAGACGCAACATATTATAGATATATTTACAAAATCTTATGCAAAGCAGTTTGGCTTCACAAAGGAAGTGATAAGTAGTAGTTGTGATGTCAAGGTAACCTCAGATATTGGAATCAAAATAGATTGTATTGAAAAAAGAACTGTGCAAACTGGATCCAAGCAAAGCATAGGGAGGAGGTGGAATTAGTAATAATGGCCTGAGAACACTTCAGCGAGAACTTATAGTACCTACCATTATATCTATTATTTAGTAGGTCATATACATATGGTGAGATTCCTCAAGATTGGAGATATGTGCTTATTAAACCTATCTTTATTGGAAAGGGGAGTAGGACAAACACAAAATCTTATAGACCCTTAAGTACCTTCATGTTGTGGAAAAATAATGGAGATGGTAATATTGGATAAGTTATTGTTAAAATTTGAAAGGTTGGTACTTGAAACTATAAATCAGCATACTTATGTGAAAAAAATCAATTACCACCTGTAACATGATGTTCTATAGCAAAATAATACATCTATGAATGCAAAATTGTGCTGTGATGTAATTTATATAGATTTTAACTTCAGCATTTGACAGGGTCATGCACAAAACATTGATCAGTAAATTAGAACAACTAGGTATTGGTTTACTCTTGGTAAGATGGCCAGCTGCATGGCTTGCATATTGGACATGCCAAGTATCATAGAGCAACTGGACTTGTTTAGATTTTATCTTTCCGACCATTTTCATCTGAGGTGTTTTACAGTCTGTATACAGATCACCTGAAATTGGGTAAACTGATTATATGTGTTACAGATAGGGCATGTCTGCAAAAGAACTTAACTAAATCGACCATTTGGGCACAGGAAAATAGTTTGCTGATAAATACATAAAAAACTAAGTATATGAACTTTGGGAGACATAAATTGAAAGCTGAATATTTCATACAGCATATAGTGATTGAAACTGTAGACTCATTTAAGGACCTGGGTATATGGGTAGATCCAGCTTTGAGTTTTTCTAATCGTATCAACCAATTAGTTAATGATAGTTATAGAACTATAGGTTGTATAAAAAGATTTATAAAGTTTAGGGAATCAGAAATGATGAAGTCATTGTTTGTTAATTACTTTACACCCAAAGTTGAGTATGGAATAACAATTTGGAAACGTTATAAGAAAATAAGCATGAGTAAACTGAGAAGAGTACAACAGAAATATACCAATGGCATACACAGATGTGAAAATTTAAGTTATTATGAAAGACTAAAATATCTGAACTTGTACAGTATCTCTTAGAGATACTTAAGAGGAGTTCTTATTTAGGTATAGGCATTTAGAGACAACTACCTCTTGGAATGTTTGGGGTTAACAAAAAGTAGTAGAGAATTATCAGACAGCCTATGTAGAAGGTTCTATAGGAATGAGAAGTGTACTAATTGGTACTTTGAGTGAGCAGCTGATGCATGGAACAGACTACCAAACTACATTAACACAAGCACTAGTTCACATATTTATTTTAAGAACAGCCTGGGTACTTATTATGGGAACAACTGTTTTGGTGTATTGGCAGGCTAGAAGGGCATTAATACTCATGATTGAAATATTTGTATGTATGTATATTTATTTCCATTTGATGACTGGATAAGTGGACTGCTCAACAGACCCTTTTCAGCCATGACCTGGGCATCACTGTGCAAGACACAAACAGAAAATTATACATAGACTACAGAATACAGAGTTTACATAGTACAATAACAAAGTAGACACAATACATTTGTGTGTTATTTACAATTATAAATGCAAGTGATATGGCAGATTTATACACTGACATCACAATGCATTTTCATGTTATTTCATTTGGCATGGTTTGAAAGATGTAGGCTGCAGTACAGTATTCTGTTCCATAATGGATCAGCTCAGAGAAGTACTCAGTGAAAAATCAACTTCTCTGTAGTGTATATATACAGCATTTAGAATTGGTGGCCTACAAAATATTAAATAAAAATCCACACAAAGATTACAGATGTACTTTTACCAGAATTTATCAAGTGCTTTTATTTTCCTTTCTTAAACTTCTACTGAATATCTTGAACTAAAAAAGCAAACCTCTTATGAATGCCATTCAGAGTGTCACATCTGAAAATTCCACCAATAATAAATATTAATCAGTAAAGCAAGATATCAAGATAATGAGTTACTTGTTTAGACCTCATTTCATTTTTAGTGACTTTTAATTCAGACGCAGTCATTGAGACCTGATGTTTATGCAGCATTCATCTTTACTTGCTACACATATTCCTCCTTCTCCAACACTGTATATATACTTCCTCCTACACCATCATCGTGAACATGACCTATTACAAAAACAAAAAGTTTTTTAAAATTAATTTCACAACAGTTGAGAATGATTATAAAATTTGGTTGTATCACAGCTTTAATAACTAATGTTCATAAATACATTGTGACAGCTTCCTTGTGGTCTGTCCCACATAAAAACTGTTACAGCTTGAACAAATAACAATGTATACTACATTTTGTGAATTGTGGTTGTATTTGCATTAAACTTCAAGAAATGTTCCTGCATGGATTAGAGAGAAGAACTTTCCCCTTAATCTTCAGAATTGTAAACGTCACATTTAAAGGACCTATCTTAAACTCAAAATACCTGACACTTTATTAGCCATCATATCTTAAACAGATTTCAAATTGAAGACATTCTTATATTAAAAAAATGGATAAGGACCCAATGCTTGAAACAAGTGATGTTTTCTCTGCAGAATGTTACAGTTTTTGTTAATTATATATTTAACCCGTGTAACATCAACACTCTTTCACGACCATGGCACTTGTATAGAATTATGCCAGAGAAAGCTATCTGTATTCACCTGATTATTTTAAACTTTCAAAACTGGCTTATGTTTTGTCAGTTTCTTAATTACTTATGTTGCTATCACATTTACCCTATCTAACTTATAACCCCTTTCCACAAATAAACTCATCATGATATAATAATCATCATTGGTTGTTAATTTCTGCAGTCTTCTTAACATTTCATTCCTAATCACATTATCATTTATGTGGTTGGTTGAGGTGACAACTTTCTTTATGTAAGTAACAATTTTAAATTCAAGTTTCCTTTGAATACTTGATTCACATTTTTTTATTATTACCATTTTTCAACGTAATGCATAGTTATATTATGTTTTGAACTGGTTATCATGAACTTTAAAAAGGAAGCACTTTTGTTCAGCCTACAAAAATTCATTCTGTAAAACGGGGTATAAAACTTCACATTGGCTAGTGGTCATCTTTTGTAAAACCATGTACTGTCTTCCAGTCTGCCTTAATGTTGGCAAATACTGCAGCAATGGTATCCATCATCACACGCTTAACTGTGTAAATGAGTTTCTCCCAAAGCAGAATGTGTGTGTGTGTGTGTGTGTGTGTGTGTGTGTAGTTCCATTAGTGCATTGTAACTTGGCTTGACTATGCAATATTGAAAAGTATGCTGCAAAACATTTGTAAGCATTTGTAACTCTTCTTTATGTTGGAAGACTAAATAGGGAAATCACATCCACAGAACTCAAAATGCAGTTTGCCTCTAATATGTGATTCCAAATCTCTTAACTTTTTTACCAAAATAAAACAATCTGTGATGTACCTAGACATATCTCCTGTTAGCTTCCTTATTTTTCTGTTTAAGGGCTATAAACAGAAATGCACAGCTATGAAATATAGTACACTTCTCATGTTTGCCAAACAGTAACTAAAGTGCTATTTGTCTACATAGTCTACCTAGTTTGACCATCAAAAAATCATAATTGCTTTAATTTCTGTCTCTCTCTGTATACCAAACAATACACTAAGTCTTGACAGTTGCTTCTAAAAAGTTAACATAATCATGCTACCAAAGGAACTTCTACAGCTGAATTTCACCTCCAGTTCCAAAAGTTCAAAAGAAACAATAACTTCAGTTAAAATCTATGTGAGGTAATTTCCAAGAATCAAACTAAACTTAATTGTTTCCTTCACTTCTGCATTAGTGTGTTCTGTGCTGTAGAGTTGAATCTGCTGGAGGAACACTGCCCCCACCCCCACCCATACACACAGGCCTTATACTGCTGAAGGTGAGGCTAAATTAGCACTTTAGCATATTTCACATTTCAAGTTTTTGGCTTCTGGTTATCTGGGTGTTCTTTTACAAAGATTGGAGCACTGCCACCCATTTCTTTGGCTCTACATTAGGAAATGAGGTATACCATAGAATCTGTGGTATGCTTTTTGGATCTTTAATCCATATTTCCATAACGAGATAGGTATCCATATCTTCCAGTCTGAGAAAGGCATAAAAATACTAAGATTTTACTGTTGAGTCTTCTGGCGTTTACCACATCCATCTTCACCTTTCATTTTTTTAACGTATATTTTTCATTTCTTTGTGTCCTGGAATTTGAAGATGCCCAAAAAAAGACACTTTGAAGAGCAACAAAATGAAAAAAGAAAAGAAAAAAGTCTATATGTCTCTTTAAACTGTAAAAATAGCTTGCTATAGTTTATGCACAGTCTGATGATGTGAGGTATTGCCAGCTATGCCAGGAATAGTAGAGCAGTGGATGTGTAGCATATACCAGCATAAGTACTTGGAGTTTTGTAAAGAATTGTATGTCATTTGTATATCAAAGTGATTTGTACAGATGCTTGTGTTGAAAAATGTATTTGTGAATCTGCGTGTGTTAAAATGTACCATCAGTGTGTCCTGCTGTACAGCAAAGAAATAGACATGTATGTCAGACTATATTATAACTGTTGAAATTAATTTATTGTAATAGAGGATATTAGAAGAAAAGAGGTTAATCCTATTTGTTTTTCTGACCACAAATGCATTACCAACAGTCATTTCTAATGCACTGAAGAACGCACTTTGCCCCACTGCATTAATGCTGTTGCTTGAATGTTTTCCATATGCTTTTAGAGTTGTTGCTAAATAAAATAAGTAAATGAACATTCAGTAATCTCATGGTATCCTGCTGCATAGTTAAAAGGGAGGACTTTATTCTTCTTAACCTTGTTGAGTTATCTGTAATGAATATGCATATATAAACTCATACCATGTTTTTATATCTTATAAATTCTCACACACACACATACACACACACACGCATACACACTTGTTACATGGACACACACTTGTTAGAGCCACATGTGTTCAAATGAAGCTCTCCCACAAATTGAGCACCAAAAGTAAACTAAACTCTCCAGAGCATTGACTCTGGTACAATGGATTAATTTTTGTGTATTTACACTCTGCACATTATCAGCATTTATCTAGCCTCTTTACATGTTAGTAGTAGTTTATCTGCACCCTTAGTGCATTACGAGAGCTACTGAAGTTTCCATGAACCAGCAACATTAACATTGTTCACTAAAAGCTAACGTAAAAGGCCAGATCCATGGTATAGAGGAGATCCTCATTTAATACAAGCAACCAGTGTTCACTTAGCAGGCCCAGTATCTTAGGAGTTAGTTGTGGTGGTGGGGAAGGAATAGCATTTTGCTAGCTTGCCATTCTGAGTGAAAGAATCCTTTTTTTGGCCTGTAGCTCATGTTGGAACCTGGTAATGCTATCTTGAGCAAAAGAGTAGGAAATGAATCATCAGATCATCCATGGATAAAGTTCCACATTGATATAATTTTGGAATGAGCAAAGGGCATAAACTGAAGAACCTCCCACTCCTGTTAAGATGACACCATACATGATTATCTTGGTGTCTTCTACTCCTGCACACCATATCTACCCCAAGCAATTTTCTATTTGTGAGGTCTCCATCCGGGAGTTAAAAAAAATTAAAACAGCACTATATATCACACACAAAAAAATTTAAGCCCCCCCCCCCAATCCCCCAAAAAAGAAACAGCACTGCCAATCTGCATCAGCCCTATAAAATGAAATTCATTCCTTCATAGGATCTTAGCAAGTTACTAGGCTGCTGGTCCTGAGGCCCTTATAAGCCTAGACAACAAATTAGCCCATGTTCCCACAAGTCAGTACCTGATCTCCCTGTCCAACAGAGACACAGGTGGAATCCCAGGGGTGTGTTTTCTTTTTCCCATTCAGTCATCCAGGTTCCTGTTAAAGAGGGATAATGAGGTACTCTGCTTGACATGGAGAGGGAATCTATTCCACAGATGCAGGTGTCTCTGGGAGACAAATATCGTCCGCCAGTAAGTCCTATTGATGTTGCAGACCAAGTTGAAATTTTGTATGCAGGTCACATGAGTGGAGTTTGGCTTGCAGATACACAGCAATTTCATCAAGGTGGGGTCAAAGATTGCTCTGTATGTCAGACATAGATCACCTCAGAGGAATCTGGATGTGACGGAGTACAGGGACAGGGCTTTTAGCATATCCTTGTTGGATAGATTTTTGAAGCTCTGGATTCTTCTGGTCAGGAACCTTTGTGGTTTCTCCAGCTGCTGCATGTGCTCGCAAGGTACATGCCGAAAGAGGCATTATACTCAATTATGGGCCTGATAAGGGAGGAAAGTGATGACTTCCTTGTTCCTGGAAAAAATACCCTTACTAATGAGGTGAGCCATGTAAAAAGCTCTGTGTGCAATGGTGGTAACATGGTGGTTAAAAGTTAGGTTGCTGTCAACTTGGGAGCCCAGGTCCCTCACAACTGCTTGCGTGCTTAGGACGTTGTTATTAATGTGATAATTTGTGGAGATGTCACTCTCCCCAAAGGGGTTGATAATGCATATTTTGGTGTTTAGTATGTGGCACCAGTCATTTGTCTGGGTGAGACCCTCTTGTAGTATGTCTACATCACTAGGGGAGTTGACGGCAGTGCCCAGTTTGCAGTCATCTGCAATCTTGGTCAGCCACAGACCTTTGGTTTTGGCTGCACCTCAGAGAGCTATATCCCAAACAACAGGGGTCCCAAGACTGATCTCTGGCATACGTCAGTCGTTATGGGTCTTCTACTTGAGGTAGCTTCCCCTATTTTGACTGAGTGAGTTCTGTGTGAGCCAGTTATCTACCCATCTTGTCACATATGGATTTATGCCAAACTGGGATAGATTATCTATTATGCCCAAATGGAAAATAGTGTCGAAGGCCTTGGCCAGGTCAAGGTAGGCAGAGTGCACTGTCTTCCCCTCGTCCATGGCTTTGGTGACTGACTCAAAGAAGTCTACTAGATTTAACATGCATAATCTCCCCTTGACAAAACCAAACTGTGTGGGATCAAGCGTTTGGAGGTTAATGTGGTCCATGATAATGCATTCCATGGCCTTGCAAATCAAGCTAGTTTGGCTGATGGGTCTATAATTGCCTGGATCAGTGGATGCTCCATCTTTGTGCAGAGGGATAACTGTGGCCATCCTCCGCTTGGATGGGGCAAAACTGGTACTCAGAATTAGGTTGAATAGGGTGCCTAATGGTGCTGCGAGTTCCTACCCGAGTTGATGCAGGATGCAGCCTGAGATGTTATTGTGTCCCACAGAAGGTGTGTTTTTAGACTTTGAGAGGGAGTTAAATTTGTTCCCAGAGATAAGAGGTTGAGGGGGCAGGTGCTGGGGATATCCTGGATTACTGATGGGGGGAACAGAGGGGTGAAGTTTTCACTGAACCTGTCTGCCATCAGGGTGGCTATATCCACGGCATTTGCATATGTGGTATCCTTGACTATCAGTTCTGAGCAGATTTGGGTATTTCCCCTTAGATTTTGGACATATGTTAAGAAGGCCTTTATTTATTTGACATTTGTTGACCAGGTTGGTCCAGCTGGGACAGAGCACTTTTTCAGTGGAGACCCGGGGAGAAAAGATCCAAAGTAATTACATACAACTGAGATTGAGTCGATTTACTAGTCAGTTAATAATACAAGAACACACATAGAGTATCTGTCAGCAGGAAATTTCAGCATGTGTAGGTACAGTGCAGAGTACAAGAAAAAACATACAGTAATAATTTCAACAAGGCAAACAAAAGTGGTTGCAGTGTAGTTATGTGTAAGTGTTTCAAAGCTTAGACATTTGACTGTTGACAAGTAATATACCAGAAAAAGAATAAACTGACAGAGTTAGAAAGAAGAGGAGGTTAAATAGCAAAAATAATTTTATAACACTATAGGTTAGAGGCAGTGAGGTAGGAAAGATAGTTTGCAGTGTTGAGATGAAGAGTAATTAGGAAAAGGTAGAGTTGCATTGATGTAGAAGAAAGGGGAGAGATAGAATAGCTAAAAGAGGTGGGTCAATGGGGGGGTGAGATAGCACTGACATAGTTTATTTTTGCTTAAGTGATTTTTTACTGCCCTTCTGAATTGGGGTTTGGGTCTAATGTGTTAGATGTTCAGTGGTAGTTTATTCCATTTCTCAGCAGGCTGATAGCAGTAAAGTTTTTTTTCCTAAATTGATCTTGGGTTTGTGAATGGACAGGAGAAGTTGATCAGAGCTCCGGAGTGTTCTTGCAGGGGTGTAGTGGGAGATGATGGATGTGATGCTGGGGCAGAAGGTAGGCTGGTATAGAAGAGAATGAATTATAGGTTATAGGGGAATTCTAACTAGTTCAGTTTCCTGAGAGCGAGGCAGTGATGAGATGAATATGGTAGTTCAGCAGCAAATTTAGCTACCTTGTTGTAAGTGAATCCTAGTTTATGTAAATTGGTGAGAATATGAGAGCTGTAGAGAAGGTTGGTTATAGGTAGACATGTGATAGAGCTATTTTATCTTATGATTGTCTTTAGTAGATGTGGCCAATTTGGACTCAAAGTTAGCTTTGGAGGATTTCTCTAATAACTTAATTTGCCTGTTTTTAGGCCAAGGAGAGATTGCTTCCAATTTGACACCTGTTCCTTCTTGGTCCTGGACAGCAAATTTTTCCTTTTGTTGTAGGGTTTATTTATAGCTGATGTCCACCAGGCAGGTTTACTCTTCCTAGAGAAGAAGACTTTTATCCTGTTCGGTATTGCTGAATCCATTCATTTATATAAATGTTTGTAAAGTACTTTGGTGTAGGTTTGGATATTAGTGCCATTCCTACTGTTGGAGAGGGGGCTGTGAAGCTGTTTAGACCTTCTTTCCGGAGGTTCTAATCAGCTTTGGAGAAGTTTTTGTTTAACCCTAACTGGGGGGGGGGGGTCTGGGGAGATGGTGACTTAGAAAGTGACTGCTTTGTGGTCTGATATTACCTGTGATGATGACATTGTGGGGATGTTGCAGTGGTTTCCTATGTTGGTTAGTACCAAGTCCATGATATTGTCCACTCTTGTGGAGGGGTCAACCAGCTGTTCCAAGGCATTGGCATTGACAAAGTCAAGTAATCTTTGACCATTTGTGTTCTGGCTCGAGTAGTTCTTCCAGTCAGTGGCTGGGTAGTTAAAATCGCCCAGGATATGGGTGTAGGGTTGAATATTAATAGATTCAAGGAGGTCCAGATAGGCAACATGGGAGTCCTGAGTCAAAATTGGGGGCCTGTAGCTAACTATGAGTTGAATAAGGGTCATGTCAACCATTAACTGCATCTGAAGCATCTCCTGTGCACCATACTGTTTGACCAGTCTGGAGGTGTGTATATCTTTAATATATATTGAAACACTTTGGGGTCTGTATGTATGATAGGATAAGTAACCAGGTAAAGATGGGGTGCTCTCCACAGCTTTGAACCAGGTGTCTATGACTGCACAAATGTCAGCATCTTCCAGTGTTAAGAATGCTTGCAATGAGTACAGTTTCATGTTGAGGCTCCTAGTTTTCAGCAGAATGACCATTAAATTGCATTTAGATGAGATTCTCATGTTGGTAGTTGTAACCTCAATACACTGCCTAAAAATGGCACTATGGGCAAGGCAAGAGCCTTTGCAAGGACCCTGAAGCAAAAGGGAGACAAATGCAGGCCATCTGTGGCAAAGCATCATGGTCTGCCAGTCATGTCTACCCAGGCTGACAGGTACTGGATCCCCTTAGAATGACACCAGAAACTAAGCCAATTGCTAGTGTCAACAATTTTTTGTTTGTGTTCAGCCATCATTCTGGGTGACGGGAGAATGTTGCTTAAGGCTAGTGGCATACCCGTCCGGAACATATATTCTGTGAGCTCGATCATGTCTCTCTTCATATAGTCCAGAGAGGTATGTCTCAAGTCATTCACACCAACATGTACTATGACAGAGTCATAGCAGTACTTGTTGAGGGACTTGAGTGCATGGGTGGTATGGCGGATTCTGGCACCTGACAAACAACAAACCGTGACTTTCTCCTTATCCAGCCTGGTGAGGGGCACATCTATGTGTCTCACAATGGAGTCTCCTGTGAGTAATATATTGGATTTATAGTTAAGCCTTGATGGCTGTGAGACACAGGCATATGTGTAGTGTGGTGGGCTGTGGAGTTTGCGTGTGTTTTTGTTTTGGAGGTCTCTCTTATTTAGGTATGTTTTTGTTAAGAACCTCTGTATATGTGGTTGTGTGTTGTGTTGGTGTGGGTGAGGTTTGATGTTTGTGCAGACAACCTTCTCAGTGCCAGGTATAGTGGCTTGTGAGGGAGAGAGCATAGGCTCCAGGTTTTTAATGTAATTGCATCTCTCACAATTTGTGTTTCTAGGTGGTAGTAAGAGAGGTTTGTCCTCGTACATGAGACAGTTGCTACACTGTCTCAGGATGCCCATATCAACCAGATTGATAGGAGAAACTCTAGGAAACTGTCTCTCCATATTTGTCAGAATTGATGAGGGGAATGAGCTAAGGAGACAAAGGTGGAAAGATCTGCGATGGGTACTAGTAGCTTGTGTTTCTACAGAGGCTGTAAAGAAGCTTCAATACCTCAGTATCGAGAGAGTGCTAGTATGGGAAAATTTGTAGCTGGAATACCTTGCAATGGGTTAAATCAGCACAGTGGCAGTGCACGACGCGCAAACACAAAGTTTTAAGTACTAGAAAAGATGGAAGAATGTAGATGCTCATATTCCTAACCAATCCTGCTAGCCCCTGAACTTTCACCCAGTACTCGTGCTAGTGAAGGTTCAGGCAGCCTCGTTACTCTCACTAACAGAGAAGGCAGGCCCCAACCAGCACAAGATGTCTGCCAGGAAACTTAGGAAGCAAAACAACAAGGCCTTGATGCAGCAAACCTGTATCTAGACTATGATACTTGATTAGAACACAGAAAACTCCCAGAAAATGCATAGAGAAGCACAGACAGAGTATTCACAACAGTAAATACAACTCTCGGTATGAAAAAAGCAGTTTGCAGTTAAATAATTCAATAAAAATGCAGTTACAGTAATGAAACACTACTTAGCAATGAAAATACAGTTAAAACAGTACAAAACAGTCCAAGAATGCAATGAATCAGTGAAAAATGTAGTAGATTAGCTGGATAGCATAACTATAAGCATTAGGAAGTGCAATTCAATGAAATAAAGGTTTAAAAAAAACGTATTCTGCTCTTGGAGCCTCAGGGAATTTTTGCTACGTCACAATGATGACAGTTTGATCATATGGCTTCGACCATATGACATTCGAACTTTAACAATTCAATAACGTAATATACACCTGTAGAGTTAGGGGTAGGATTAGATTTATATTAGTAAAGTGTGCTAACCCTAACCCTTTCCTTAGTAAAACCCTTTATGTACTATTACCACTGTGTTATAGAAAGGTTTAAGTTTAAAGATTGCAAAAGGGAATTTCTTTTTATGATCTTTTCTTTGTTTTTTTAAGTTTACAGTTAAGTGAATGTTTGCAAGGTTTTTGTTGGTGTTTTTTTCAGCATTTTTACCTTTCAGATATTCTTATTGTAATTGTGTGGATGTGTGTGTATATTTATACACACACCCACACACACACACACACATATATATATATATATATATATATATATATATATATATATATATATATATATATATATATATATATATATATATATATATAGATTTACAGATATATATAGATATATAGATAGATAGATGTACACCAAAGGATAAAAAGGTCACACAGACAAACCATTGAGTAAAATTGCAAGAAAAACTCAGCCAAGCTAGAGATTTCACTATATGATACCTTAAACAACCTGTACTGGAGGCCCATTGGGATTTATACAAATGATCCCCTTAAGGGCATCAAGTGTTTCAGCTACATGGCTTCTGATTGTCTTTGGCTTTTTTACTTTAAGTCTTTATGGTTACATTCAGGCCAGTGAAACCAAACCCTACTAGCTGTGGACATGTATTTTTTGGCCTTAAATATATAGCTGTGTGTGTGTGTGTGTGTGTGTGTGTGTGTGTGTGTGTGTGTGTGTGTGTGTGTGTGTGTGTGTGTGTGTGTGTGTGTGTCAGTGTCCGCGCACGTGCTTGCATACACACACACACACACATATATATATATATATATATATATATATATATATATAATAGGGTTCCTATCAGTTCGTTGAAATGTCAGCAGTTCAAACCCCATATGTTCGAACTGTGATGTTCAAAAACTGATTATCGCGAAGCTGCGGAATACCAAATTCTTTCCCAGGGAAAGAATTTGGTGGGCCATTTCTGTGGCTTCGCTATATTCAGCACTGTGGTGGAAAGTTACGGGTCGGGTTCAGGTAAGTGTGTGATTGTGCGGACGTTAGGGTTAGGGCGTGGGTTAGGTGAGTTAGGGTTAGGGTGCGGGTGAGGTGGGTGTGCAATAGTGACAGACTTTAGGGTTAGGGCGGGATAGGTGAGTGAGGGTTAGGGCGCAGGTTAGGTAAGTGTGTGATAGTGACGGACCCTAGGGTTAGGGTTTGGGTTAAGGTAAGTGGATAGATAGTAGTGTATGTACAGTTTAGTGTAGGGTTAGATGTAGGATTTTAAGTGTATGTGTGTGGATTGCTGTTTTTTCGTGTGCTTGTGTTGTGTGTGTGTTTCTTGGAACAACGATTTTTTTTCCCTGGGAAAAAAATCGCTGTTCTAAGACTTACATGTTTTTGTACTTTGAGGTTAGAAGTTCGAACATATGGTGTTCGAACTTCAGCCATTTCGTTGAAGTGATACAGACCCTATTTAATATACATTTGTGTGTGTGATGCCAATAACCATCTGTATTAACTGGTAGGAGAGAGTATGATCTTAGAATATGAAGAAGTGCAGCAACTCTGTGCTTTGTAATAAGTATGGCATACTTGAATTTCAGACTGAAATATGAAGCAGAGCATTTAGGGTTCTACTGTTTTTAAGTATGTGTTTTCTCATTAATTGACTACTCCTTAAATTCCTGTCCCAGATCCCAGTACAGCATCTTTTTATAGGAAAAATGTTTTTAGAACAGGAAATGTTTGTTACATTAATAACCTTAAAATGTATTCATTTTATTACCTTTCAGAATGACAGGCAGGGAATTCTTCACTCGTTTCCCAGTTCTTCATCCTTTCTTGCTGAAGCAAATGGAAACAGTGTCTTCTACAGTAGACAGGTAAAAATATGAAAATGTCGGCAGAGCAGTAAATGTCATATTGCATACCTCTCAACTATCCAGATTTTCACATAATGTACATATTTTTGCATCATATGTTTGGTCTTTTTCTCATACATTTGCAGTTTTCTGGCAAATCACTGAGAATTAAAGTCACTACATAATATTAAATGTTAACAGATATTTCAGTTTCAGACTTCATAACCTTTGGAAAATACATAATAATGCAAAACCTGTTATTCTACCAATTTTCTAAGCTTATAGGAGCAATATTTAAAATCTGTCCGCATTGTTGGGCCTTTGCCCCCCATTATTTTTGTCTTTGTCCAGATTTCTTGCACTGAGAGGTTGAAAGGTATGCTCATATGTCTACTCTGCTATTTTGTTGCTTAACTTTTAGCTGCTTTTCCTTATTATCTTGCTTATGCCAGATGCTTGTTACAGGGATACTGCCATATTATTTTTTGCATGGCAGAATTTTATGTAATAAGTGTTTTGGTGGCTGCCAATTTCAGAGATCATAATGTTGTGTTATGCACAGATTGTGTCTCAGTAACAGAAATGATTATCATAACAGTTATCCCAAACAAGAGGGCTTTTGGCCAAAACACAAACTTTTAATATACAGATTCTGTTTGTAAAATAGCAATTGGGCTGCATTAACATGATTTTTTCCCTTGTTAGGTCTGCCACCCTTCTAACACCCCTGAACTTTCTTCAATATGGGCCTATAACCATGTGCCAGAGGACTTTTCACCTATGCCCTACCCCATTTTCCCCCCACCCCTGCAGTCCAGAGAGCAAATGGATTGGGGGATCTGCTGATGTATTGCCTCGCCTTTGCAGTAACCCAGTCAAATACCCCATCCTAATCGCTATTAAGACTACACCCTCTTTTCCACACATTTGAGGCTTCCACCAGGAATCATATGTTGAAAATCCTTGAAACTGTCTTCCATCTTTCCTTCCCTTCCTAGATGATAATGCCCATTCCTTTCCTGTCTCTCTGCCAGTCACCAAGATTGGTTGGGCTGTAGTCATGGCTTTATCCCTCTACTTAACCAAAACCACTGGTATGATTTTTGAAGCTGCATATTACTGCTTTTATGATTAGTCTTTTTCCTCCTTTAAAATTTGCCTTGACAAAATGCACATTAGCACTTGATTCCCTTATCACTGTGTAAAACAAGATTACAGTTTTGAGAAAAAGTGTGCTACAAATAATTTATTCAATGTAAAATTGTAAGAAATGGAATGCAAAGGGTGTGCAACTACTGTGATGTTGGTAATTTGGGATAAAGCTGTGGAAGAACCTCTTATTTTGATGAAATGTAGAGTGAAGTTGGTTGTGTTGTGGAATCTAGGCCTGATCATGACAGTGGAATTAAAGGAGAAATCCAACCCAAAGTCAAGTTTTTTCTTTCCAAAAAGTGATTTTCCTTCGCAGAAATCCAAAGCTAAATACATAAAGCATAATTTAATCATTATTTCATTTGTTTTACATCTGAACTTGCTTCTGTTTGTCTTTCATTCTTGTTCATCGTTTACATAATGAAGGCTACTGTGGGTGGCAGTGTAATTAAGATAGATCACTGATTCCAACTACAGTGTCATTAAGAAAACAATGTCTCTTAAACATTGCCATTTAAATGTGCCTTATCAGTTAAGGATTGCCAGTATTACACCTCAGATAAGCAGAAGCAAGGCTTTCAAGTTTTGTTTTCAGAAGCAGATAAACAAGAAAACACAATTTATACATTTTCTGTTCTTTTTTTGTTGTTACATTTTAATTCTCTTTCCTTTTAGTCAAAGACCAGAGCCACAAAGAAAGAAAATAGTTTCATCTTATTTTTCTTATTTTGATTTTTTTGTATTTTTTTCTGTAAAAGTGCATGTTTCTTCTGGGGTTTTGTCACAACGTTTTTGCATTGCATACAGTGTTTTGTTGAGACAAGTTAGTGAGTTTGGAGAAGTAAGATTAATTTATTTATTTATTTATTATTGTTTCTTAACTGGGTTAGTCCAGCTGGGCTTGTGGTCCATTTTCAGTGGAGACCAGAGTATAAAATGCAGAAATTTGCAGCATTACAAAATATAAAGTACAGAAATTTGCAAACTTACAAACATACAAAAGACAGAATTACAGAAAGTTGCCACACTACTAATAGATAAATGTGAGTTATATATGCCATTATTAGTCTGTACAGCAATAACAGTTTTACAATAGTATATATACTGGTTTGCAATTTAGAGGATGTCCATTTGGGAATATGAGTAAGATAGGTCAACGGCTTACATGCAAAACTTTTGGAAAGATGTACAGAGAAAGACCTATGACATTTTGTTAAATTTGGCAAAGAAAAGATGATTTAGGTGTGGAGTTAGAGGTGTGGGTGTTTTAGGTGGGAGCATGTGAAGGACATTCCCATTTGGAGGCAGATGGGAGAGAAGCATGGATTTGAAGTTGTTGTGGTTTGGTATGTTACGTAGTGGTGGGGGGAGAGCGTTAGCGTTCCACAGTTTGGCTATGGTGTGTGATAGTAATAGTTAGCCAGGTGGGTGTAGGGGTTTGTGTACATGTAGGAGGTTTTGGCCTTTGGATCTCAGGGTGTGACTAGGTGTGTAGGGTAAGAGAGGGACATTCTGTTGGTTTGAAGATGAGTTTGTGGGTTGTTGTAAGTTGTAGGTATTTAGGTGTTTGGGAAGTTCCCGCCTGTTTAGTGTGTGTAGGGAGTGGCAGTGATGAGAAGAGTTCTTAGAATTGGTTACAAATTTGCAGATTTTGTTGTAACAAACTTCCAGTTTGGAATGGAGGCCAAGTTGTAGGTTGGAGAATAAGGTAGCACCGTACAAGAGAGAGGAGAGAAGAAAAGGTAGATGCGAGGGTTTGACAGGAGGAGGGACTAAGGTAGCAGTTATGTCTGTAGAGGAGACTGACTTTCTGGTGGGTTTTTTTGATTGCAGAGGGGATGTGGGAGTCGAATGTTAGGTTTTCATCAATGGTAATGCCAAGTAGCTTTATTAATGGGAACAGTTTCTAGAGGAGTGTTATTTTGGCTTTTGATAGAAAATTGGTCTCTGTTAAATTGGGAGGTTTTGGTGGGAGTGAAATTCATTAGTTTTGTTTTGTTAGTATTTAGGGCTAGGTGATGGGATTGCATCCATGATTCTGTCTTGGAGAAGGCTTATTCGGGTATTGAGTAGAAGTTTGGAGGGGCAGGAGGCTGAGCAGATGATGGTGGCGTCATCAGCATATTGGATTACTGAGGCGTCAGGGATGGAGTGGTGGAAGTTGTTGATGAATATGTTAAAGAGGAGTGGGCCCAGTACCGATCCTTGAAGAACTCCTGTGGGTGTAGGTAAGAAAGGGGAGGTTGATTCTTTCCATTGCACAGCCTGTTAGAGCATGGAAAGGTAGCTGGAGAACCAGGCTAAGGTTGAAGGAGATAGGTGCAAGTGAGAGAGCTGGGACAGGAGTAGGGAATGGGAGATTGTGTCGAATGCCTTTGAGAGGTCAACAAATAGGGAGGATGCGTATTTGCCGCTATCATGTGCTAGGTTGACTGTTTCAAGGAAGGAAAGGAGGGCTGTCATTGTGCTGTGGCCAGGGCAGAAGCCGTGCTGGGTGGGAGAGAGGAGTTTGTGCTGGGTTAGGTAGGGCATGATCTGGGAGTGGATGTTTTTTTCTAGAATTTTAGAGAGAGGTGAGAATAAAGCTATGGGTCTGAAGTTGGTAATGTCAGTGTTCTTACCGCCTTTGTGGAGAGGGATTATGAATGCATGTCGCCAGATGGTTGGTATATAGGGCTCCTGAATGGATCTATTTATGAGAATGGATATGGGATTGGCTATTGATTCGGCTGATAGTTGAAGGAAATTTGCTGGAAGGTTGTCAGAGGCATTGGGGCATGGTTTTAGCTTTTGGAGTAGTCTTTTTATAGTGTTGGTGGAGACAGGTTTAATGGAGAACGGGGGGAGGAGGAGGGTGAGAGGGGGGATTTGGGGGCAGGGTGAGGGGGTTGCATTGGTTGGGTGGGTTGAGGTAGGTGGAGGATAATTTAGCTATGCAATCAATGAAAAATGTGTTGAATTTAGTGGCTGTTTCAAGGCTTGAGAGGTTAAGATTGATGCAGGGGTTGGTATTATTACTGGGGTTGAGTATTGAGGAGATGGAGGTCCAGAATTTCTTTGGGTTGTTTGAGTGCTTGGATTGCAGATTGCATTAGTAGTTTTTGCAATCTTTTGTTATTGATTTTTTGGCTAGGTTACGTAGATGTTTATATTCTTGGTGGGTGCTGTTTTTTTTTTTTTGTTTTTGGTACAGTTTCCACTTTTTGTTTCGTTGATTCATTATCAGTTTAGTTTCTTGGGATAGCTAGGGGCAGGGATTAGTTTTGATGCGTTTGGTTTGGAAAGGGGCTAATTTATCAAGTAAGGTAAGGAAGGTATGGTTAAAATATGAGACAGCGTTATCTAGTGGAAGGATTTTTAGTGGAGACCAGTCAGTAATCTTAAGGCATTCAGAAAAGATTTCGGGGTTGAAAGAAGCTAGGTTACGGGATTGCTTGAATAGGTGTTGTTTTTCTATGTGAGAGGGTAGGCTGTCTATGAAAGCTGGTAAGTGGTCGCTTAGGGGGTCTGGTATTATACCGGCATTGGAGATGTGGTTGGGGTGGGTTGTTAATATCCAAACTATGATGGTACCAGAGGTACCATCTTTATGTGGCCTGGTTGGGAGGTTTATTAGTTAGGTGAAATTGTACAGGTTGATCGAGTGAGTTGGGGTATCTAAGAGGAATGAGGCCCAGTTAATATTTATGTTACCTAGAATGTAGGTTTCATTTTTGATGATTGAGCTAAACCAGAAGAGGATGTCTTCTAGAGTTAATATCAAATATTCTAATTCTAGCTACAGTATTGAAAACTGTGAATGTAACACATAGCATCTATAACACCTGTCAGTCACAGGGGTCAGATTTATCTTCCTTTAAGACTGAACTACAGCTGTTACTTTGAAAAGAACAATTAAATCAGCTGCATTTTCAAGCCTATTATTCAAACATTCCTTAAAATGCTGCATCAGAGGTGGCTACTAATGAAAATCAAATGAATCAAAGTAGATAAAAATCCAGATTGATGCTGACAGTCAAAATAAGGCAGTCAGAGTATTGTTGTGAGCTGATGAGAAAGAAAACCACAATAAATGATGCTTGCTTTTACAGGTTTTGCTGCTGGTGCACTTGAAGATGTTAATGTTTGACTTGATATATTCATCTGGTCAAATTGAATAGTTATGTATAGAGTCCTGTGAGGTCAATAAAAGCAGAATACTAAAGTAATAACATGTTTGTTCACCTTTAAATAGATGGCTGAAATACTTGATAAAGTACTTGAAATGTATGGCTGTGTGGTGTATGTTTAGCAGCAGCTGTTTTCCCTTTAAGACAAGAAGAAGAAGAAACTGGAAAGTGATTGGGGATTTGAAGGAAGAATAAAATGTTATTTTCCTTGATTTTGTTTAAAGCAAAATAGTGTTATGGATTGGGATTACAGAAGTAATATTTATTGAAAATGAATAGAGGTTGCTGCTAATCTTGGTGAGGAAAAAATACAGAAAACCAAGGATATTATTGGTGCAGCTTATCTTGTGGTTCAAGCAAGAATGGGTCTTGTAATAGTTGTGGCAACCAGGACAAGAGCTGACCTGTCTTTGCCAACCATGACTTTTCATTGGCTGCGTTGCAGCAGAGACTGTCATTTTTAGATGCTGTAAAGGTACGTAAGTGTCCAAAATCTTACATTAAAGTTACCCTTTCCAGCATCCTTGAAGTGGTTTGTTTTCGTGGTTACATTGTATGGAGGTGGAAAAGACTGAATAATCAGGGCCTTTAACAGTGGTGGATACTGTGACTGGCTCCTCGGGAGTGGAAAACAAGTAGAAAGAGCCAGGTGGCTTAAAGGAAAGATTAAGATTGATTAGGTCTTGACCTCTATGTTGTATTGTCTGGGTAGAATTTATAGAACTTCATGAAGTTTTGCTTCTTGATTGTATTTGTAGTGGTATGTGTTAGAAGACAGAGTGATTTTTCTGTCTGTGGATCAACTAGATCCTGCAGGTGTTCATCATGTCTAATTGCACTAATGGTCACTCTTACAACATGCCAGTTGTTTCAGTGTTTATGTACCAGAATTCATCATTTGAAAAATAGAATAAATCTGTTCTCTTGCAGTTGATAAACAAGTATGTAAGTTTGTATCTCTTAAAATTTGAACAGATTTAAATGGCTTATCGAACCTGTATCTGAGTAGGTTATAGAAATGTGAGTTGAGAATTATTGTGTAATTGTTTATTTCTTTTTGATTTCCTAAGTATTTTTTTAAATATTTATTACATTTTAAATTACAACAAATGCAAACAATTATCATATATCAGCATATTAACCATATACAAGTGTGTCTACAACAAGACTGTAAATTGTATTGTAGTGCACAGTATGTTTTAGTAACTGTAAATTTGTCTGTTAAAGAAAATAGCATTGTCCAGCATTTCTCTATGAAGTAGTTGACTCACTTTTCCAGCGTTTTGAAATCAGTTTTCTGACAATAGGTAACCTCCAAAGGAGAGGATATTGTGACCTTGGTAATCACTTGGGAATTGGAGCTTTAAACAGAACTAATAGATTAGATAAGATAAGCCTTAAGCCTGCAGGAAAGCTTGAACATGTTCCCTCAAAGGAAAATTACCTTACCATTAGGCACCATATGTTGCCTGTCAGCTTTAGCTGTAGATTTACATCTATAGCAATCAATGTTTTCCTTCTTATAAATGGTTTTAAATATGTAGAGTGCAAAAAATATTTAAGAGTCTCCATGGGAAAAAAGCTCCCAGAATAATTAAGAGGTAGTTTTATGTGATTGAATTATATTTTTATCAGCTGAGTTTAATGAAGAGCATCTGTATAGCCTAGTTGAAGTAATTGTCATTTACACAACATTTATATTTTTCATTGGTTCATAAATGATAATAAGATTTTCTGTTATCAATATTAACTTCAAAATTGTTAAAAAATGGTTATGGGAGAATAAGTATTGTTTGCAGTTCTGCAACATGAGACAGTTATTCCTATCCAAGTCAAACTGGCAGGTTAAATAATCTTTATTTAATGCTTCAGTTTCTTTTAAGAACTGATTCCATTAAAGCAAGTTTGTCTCTTGGAAACTCAGCATTTCCTCTAAATTAAAACTATCCATATATTCAGATATGAAAGTGATAGGAAAATGGGTTAACATTAGGGTATTTATAAACAATTTTTTTAATACTTTCAAAATATTATTAATATAAATATAATTTGTTGGATGTCTAAATGTTTAATAAAAAATTAGCATAATTTGATATTGGCATTTATAATTTGGTATATAGACAAAGTAACATTGTTCTCATAACTTTCATGAAGTCTCTTACAATTAGCTTAATAAGTGGGATCCAACTAGTAAGCAACTGCTTTAATAACTGAAGCTAATGCATACATTTCAAGGTCCAGAAAACCAATATCGCCATTCATCTTTCCTATAGTATGATGAAATAAGGCTATTTTGGGATTACCAGGGTACCATATGAATTTCAGAATAAACATTAGGTTGCTTAATATAATGTTTTGAAGGGTGTTACAAATTGTTTTACATAATATAAAGTATTTTGGGTAATATAACTATTTTAATCAAAGTTAATCTTTCTTCCATAGTAAAAAAATCCATTTACATATTAAAGTCCTAATATTATCCAAAATTGAATCATAATTTATTTGAGATTGCCTGTAAGAACTATACATAAGTAATTTGTTTGCTTTTAACCCATTTGAATTTTTTATAAAGATTCATCAAAGTATCTCTTTCTTTATTAATTAATGTATTAGTTTTAGTTTGATTAACTTTTGAACCAGATATTAATTCAGAATAATTTAATGACGTTTTAAAATACTGAATAAAGAAGAATCGTTTTTACCTATGGTTAAAAGATTATCATCTGCAAGTTATTATTTATTTATTTGTCTTTCTTTACTGGGAAAGTCTGACTGGGTAATAGACATTTTCAGTGGAGGCGATGTTAGAAATCTCTATTTGCTTACATTGTCTTATATCATTTTCCAGGTAAACACACAGTAGTTACATTTTTATTTGCATTTATACACATACAGTACTTAAATTTATACATTCTAAGATTTTACAGAATTAGAAGTTAATAAAGAGAAAGGTCATGCCCATAGTTGAATCTTAGATGAATAATGGTCACTAACTTTGAAACCTGTTACATTATTATTATTTTTAATATAGTTAAAGAATGTTTCTATAGCTAAAGCAAATAAGAATGATGAAAGAGGGCAACCAGTGATTTTAAGGGATTGTGAATTAAAAGAACCTCATTTGACATGAGAGAAAGAACCTTGATATAAGTGAATTATAAGAGAAGTTAGATCACTGGAAAAGTTACATTTCTAGGACTTTAAATAAGACCATTTTTTGAATAAAAGTCTGTTGTTATATACACTAATTACAGCTAATTATAATTAATCCATAGTTAATATAGTTAATTTTAGTTGATCTATTATTATTACTGTTATTATCATTATAGTAATAATTATTTTAATGTCCTAGTTTATGTAAAATGAAACTAGTCAAATCATTATGTATTACTGTAGGAATAGTCTTTTAATGTATTTGCTGAAATAAACATAAAAACATTATGATCAATATTTAGAAAATGGGTCTGAAAGAGGAACAGACAAGCCTGTCCTTATCCTGTTTTAGTAAAGGAGAAAGTAGTGTTTATTTCTATGAGGAGAGGATAAGCAATGTATTTTTGACTTACTTTGTGTAGTAGATAAGGCCTCTTGAGGTAACAATTTATATAATTCAGAAATAATGCCATCATACTTAATGGCTGTTTTATCCTTAGATTTTTTAATGTATCTATAATTTCTGCCAGAGTAATCATGTTGACCTGTTCCACTGACAACATTTTATGAATATTATTAGTTAAGAAGTCTCAACCAGTTTGCCACCCCCCCCCAATTTTTACTCTGTGTTAATTATTTCATAAGTTCTAAAATGCTGTAAAATGTGCTTTGCATCAGTGAACTTTCTACTACTACCTGGTAGAGAACTGGAACTGTTGTGATTAGATCTAGTCTACTTTTCTGACCCAAGAGCTAATCTGTGTAATCCCCTAGGCATTAAAGAAAATGAATATAATTTAACTATTTCTAACCCACTAAGAGACTTTATGTTGTAAGATTTTCTAGTATTCAACATTCAGAGATTCCCTTTCTGATAATAACTCCCTTTCCTTTCTGTATTTTTAACTTCATTTATCAATCTTGTCTTGTATACCAGTTCACATTCCTTTCATTATAATACTATGTTGATATCCTTCCAAATAGATATGCCTTCATTGAATCCTATATCTTTCCCTCAGTTATCTTGCCATTGTTATTTTGTTCAAGAAATTGCTGATTTTCCAAAAGGAACAATTCCTTAAAACCTTTAACTTCAAAATATAAGTGGTAACCCTGTTAAAAAAATAAGTTTCCTTTGATTAACTACTATTGATAAAATAATAATGGTGCTGTCTGAGATAGGACAATTGATTACTTTAACTTGTTCTAACTTGGATACTAAATCACTGAAGACATAAACTCTGTCAATTCTGAATTGAGTGCCAAGCCTGTAGGAATAGTGGGTAAAAGGTTACGAGTTTGCTTCAGTAAAGTCATTAATATCAGTAAAATTAATTATATTGGTAAAGTTCCTTTAGCTGATGCATAAATCCTAGGTTTATAAGTGGCTCTTTTTCTAACCTTATGTTGTATCCTTAGCATTGAGAGTGCAATTAAAATTGCCAGTTAAAATAATACTAACCTGCAGTAGTGAAGTAAGGTGATCCATGTGTTTTTTGGAAATCTTGGCACCTATTCCCAGGATCCAGTACATTATCTCTTTTTATATTCAGTATTAAGAACATACAATATATCATTGTCATCACAAAATGAATTAATTACTTTGGACATAATATAATTTTTTTCATAGAATTGCAGCAACTCTCCTCATGTCTTTGAAACATGAAGCAAGTAAGACTGAGTAGTCTCTTGTATGTAACCCAAGTCCTTCTGTGTGATGTGCACTTCTTGTAAGACAGCAACTTGAATATTATGCAGTGCAAGATGTGTAAAGAGGCTAGCCGTCTTCCATTAAGTCCATTTATATTCAGAGAAATGCATTTAAGCAAGCCATTTTATGGTGATAAGAAATGTGAAAATTATGTGAACCATTTCATATTTATATGTCAATAAAACCAATATTTTAAAGCCATGCTCTAATAAGACCCAGAATATTGATTTTAAGAATAGTATAACTGATGTAGCCACAAAAAATATATACTACTAGAAGGATTAATCAAAATCAGTATTATATTATACCCATTCTTTTCTATCCAAACCACCTTTCTTAACTGGACACATGAATACCAAAATGGAAATCTGCCAAGTAGTATGAAAGTAGTTTAAGGGGAAAAAAGGGGAAAAAACTGAACATAAAAAAGCTGCAAGATGAGCGGCAATATAAATCACACACCAAAACAAAATTAATAAAAAGAAAAAAAAATTTATAGACATGACTTCCCCAAACTGTCTGACCATTACTTAAGGATTGTATGTTTCTGATGATAATGTCACAATAGCATTTAAATGCAGTTACACTTTATAATAACATATAAGATTATCTCAGTCCTTATAATCTGTGTTCAACTATGTTTATAAGTCACAATCCACTAACATAGTCAGATATGTAACATACAAATATAAAAAGATCGCTCTGATGTATAACTCTGTTTATTCCAGATTCCAGATTTCAAGGAGCTCGAACAGGACTAAATACTGATGATAATAATAATAATGATGAAGATAATAATAAATAGTTGTAAACTATAAAACATCTCAATATTAAGGATTAAACCAAAAGCTTGTAGCTGTTAAAAGTTAATATAAAACACTGTATGAAGAACTTTGTAATCAGACCCACTTCTCATGTTCAACTGAGTAAAATTATAAACAAGTAGATATGTATCTATATGCATTTAATACATGTATATATGTACATGCACATTCACATACATATGTGAACTTCCCTTGAAAATAAATACTCATAAATGGGATTAAAATAATACATTAGATATGCCTGTACACACAGCTATAGTAGCTCCACAAAATCTCTTGTTTTGATGTATATATCTGCTCTTCTTAACCCTGTCATTGTAGATGATCATAAGAAGATGTGACTGAGGAACTAAAAAGGCTCCCACATACAGTAGAGAAAACAAAATGGGGTATTTATATAGATGCAAAAAAGCAGACACGCAGAGCTATTAATCAGTTTAAATATAGTATAGTTAAGTCAAGCCATGAGAACAAATTAAGTTTACTGTATAGTAATTTATTTATTTGTTTATTTATTTATTTATTTTACATTTATTTACTGGGGAGGTCCAACTGGACAGAGCTGTCCATTTACAGTGGAGGCCCGTGGAGAAAAACTCCAGAACAATTGCTAACATACTATACATAAGATGTTTACATGAGTATTGTGGTTTAAACATTCAGTTACAAAAATATAGCAGATAACGTGATTGCATAAGATGTTTACATAAGCATAGTGGTTCAGACATACATTTAAAAGTATAGCAGGTAGTAACATATGATTGTTGTTCATACAGTATGTTTAGTAGAGATAATCTTGAAGATGTACTGAAGATAAGACAAGAAAGGAAAAAACTAAAAAATACTAGCCAGATAATCTTGAAGATATAATGAAGATAAGAAGAAAGAAAACTAAAAATACTAGCCAGTTTGTCAAAGGAAGAAAATATAGACAAGTTCATATAAGGTGCACTGACATTTTAAGGGAAAGCTTTTCAGCTTAGTCTATGGGAGAGTGGGTATAGATGGGGCAGAGTAGGTGGTAGTGAGTTGGTAAGTAACGTGTAATAATATATAGTGCATCTGTGGGAGTTTTAAAGAGGAGGTTGGATAGTGGGTAGGGGAAAGGAGTTAGAATGTGTCAGCCAGGTGCTACGCAGTTACAAGTAACGTGTGATAATATATAGTGCATCTGTAGGAGTATTAAAGAGGAGGTTGAATAGTGGGTAGGGGAAGGAGTTAGAATGTCAGCCAGGTGCTAGGCAGTTGCATGTCCAGGAGTTGTTTAGGTGGGAAATAAGCTGTTTTTTTAATGGTTTTGTTAGGCTATACTGTGATTTGTAGTGGTAGGGAGTTCCAACTCTTGGCAATGTTGCTAGAATACAGGGAGTCACCAGAGTTGTAATGGCTTTTGGAGATTGCGATTAGTGCCTTGTTAGTGGATCTAAATTCTCGGTTATTGGAGTAGAGGGTGATCAGGTCTTGTAGGGGTGGAGTTTTGTCAGGTTGGCACAGTATTTGGTGAGGTAGAAGAAGTTGGTTTAGGACTAAGGTGTTAGAGTTCCAGCCAGGAAAGCTGCTTTAGGGCCTGACAGTGGTGGGTGCGGTAGGAGGAGTTTATTGGTGAATTTTGCTATTTTGTTGTAGCATACTGATAGCTTGTTTAAATCGCTCTTGTTTAGATTAATTAGGACAGGAGAAGCATACAGTAAGGTAGAGAGATGATGGGTACGAGCTAGGGTAACTTTACTGTTGCTGGTTAGGACGTTTTTACATCTGTAAAGAGTACTTAGTGTTTTGTTGATTTTGGTTATTGTATGAGTATGTGTTTGTCAAATTTCATATTATTGTCAATAATGACCCCTAGTAATTTGGTTTGTGTGACGAGGGAGATAAGGGTATTATCTGATGCAGAAATAGAGAATTGGGGAGTAGGTGCTGCTGCTTTGGAAGGATGAAAGAGCATATGTTGGGTCTTTTTAGGATCTAGTATTAGCTGGGAGTTTGTTAGCCAGGTTTCAATGGATGTAAAGGCTTCTTGGGTCTTGATTTGAAGTTGTTGGAGGGTGGGGGCAGAGCAGATTAAGGTGGAGTCATCAGCATATTGAACCAGGTTTGCTAGAGGGGTGGCTTTGTGAAGGTTATTTGTAAATATAGTGAAAAGTAGGAGTCCTAGGATTGATCCTTGGGGTACTCCTAGTTTTACAGGAAGTTGGGGGGGGGTTTCCACTGACCAGCTTATTGGCGTTGGGAGAGATAGTCTTGAAACCATAATAGAGTGGGGGTAGTTAGTTTTAATTCTAAGAGTGATGTTATAAGTTTTATATGGGAGACTGTATTAAACGCCATTGATAAGTCAAGGAAAACTGCAGACACTAGTTGGGCGTTGTTGCATTGCATATTTATTTGGTTACTAAAATGGATGAGTGGAGTGGTAGTGCTATGGTTGGGGCGAAATCCATGTTGAGTTTCATCAAGAAGATTGTTGGAGAGGAGATTTGTGAGGGCCTGGGTTTGGATACATTTTTCCAGTATTTCAGCCAGTGGGGACAGTATAACTATAGGACGGTAGTTTGTTAGGTCAGTGGTGTTGCCCCCTTTGTGTATTGGTATAATGTAGGAGATTTTCCAGAGAAGTGGCACCTTTTGTTCTTAGATACTATACCATATTAAACAAATATTTTCTTTTCCCGTTTAATAACTAATTATTATAAAAATAAGTAACATAAAGAGTCAGTATCATCTGTTGTCTAAAAGTTCCTGAAAAAGTAAAAGCACATTAATAAAATTAGGTTGATAAACTCATATTTAGTGGGCAGCACAGAGGCACAGCAGGTAGTGTCTCCTCACAGCCACAGGTTCTCCGATTCAGTTCTCAGCTGGGGTGCCTTGTGTGGACTTTGAATGTCCTCTCTGTGTTTGTGTGGGTTTTCTTAAGGTGCTGTGATTTCCTCCCACAGTCCAAAGACTTGCAGTAGCTGGCTTGGGCACACTAAATTGGCCATGGTTGTGAATGTTCCTGCATGTGTGCATATGGTATAGAAGAATGTCTGTGGTATGGCTAGCCACCCAGTGGTGTGAACATTGGCCCTCAATGATTGTCACTGCTGATGAGACATCCAGACTCCATATGTAAAAATGGGAAAAAGGGGTTGTGGATGGATAAACTCGCATTTAATGTATAGGAATTCTACACTGTCCGGTAGAAATTTTGACATGTTCACTTTCAGATAAGTGGCAGTACAATTCTGTACAGGAAATAAGTAAGCAAATAAAAGACAAAGTAAATAATAGTGCTTGTTTCCAAAACACACCAATTCCAAAAGTTCTGCAGAAGGATGCTGTGGTGGACAGCAGGGGTAATAGAGCCCAAAACTGCATCATTGCCACCAAAATATGCCTGCAAGAGGGTGATTTGTATAACAGCTTTTGGCAAAAGTGCACTATTGCTTTTGGTTATAATTAACACCTGTCACACCCATATAAGCTGTACACTGTCAGCTGCAATGCTGGTTTATAATTGCTGACTCTCCAGGATTTCACCTACTACAGGCCAAGCTCAGTGCCTCCTACTGCCAGCTTACCTGCAGTAACTGAGGCTTAACTAAATTGTTTTTCATACACAAGGACACTCAGATTATTTCCCAGAAGAGGCTACCGATACCTGTAATAGTACCCTTTACTAGGAGGTCGCGGTGGTGCAGCGGTTAGTGTTGCTGCCTCACAGCAAGAGGTTCTTCTGTTCAATTCTCAGCTGGGGTGCCTTCTGTGCGGAGTCTGCATGTCCTCCCTGTGGTCATGTGGGTTTCCTCCGGGTGCTCCGGTTTCCTCCCACATCCCAAAGACATGCAGTAGGTGGATTGGACACACTAAATTGGCCCTAGGTGGGTGTGTGCCTTCTGTGGAAGGTTGGGCGCCGGGCTGGCAACTCGAAACTGTAAAACTCCACTGCCAGTCATGAGCGGATAGATGATCCGCTGTGATGACCCCTAACCGTGAAAAGCCAAAAGAAGAAGAAGAAGAAGAAGACTTGTAGTTAAGGTACATTGCCACCAGCCACACTGCTAATCTGATACCATGACCTGCTGATCATACGTTTAATGAAAAAGTCAATATTATGTTGTGGTAGTTGTTGGCAATAAAGTTAATTTCTTGAAAATATCTGGTAGCAACCGTTATATCACTGCTATGAAGATACCTTTTCTAATGAAATAATATCAGTCACAAGATTCTACGTATGAAAAAAATGAAACCCCTACTTTATATGGATCTGACTACAAATACAGAACAGTATTTAACTTGTACATAGAAATGAAAATTATTTGTTTTAATCTAGTGACAGAAAAAAACTGAGTCTGAAGTTATTTTCAGGTCTTAATGGTCGATTACCAAACCTCAAAATGAAAAACATAGTTCAATAAGCCTATAATCCAATAATCTTGATGGGGACACATGCCAGTTAAATTTTCTTCAAGTCCAAATAACCATTGAAGACAAAGGGAAAGAGAAAGTACAGCAGCACCTCTGATGCAGTATGCACCTCAGTAATTAGACAAGTTTCTAAAACAAGTAGAAGCTGTCTTTTCTTTTGAAACAAGACACACGGTGCCTAGACAGTATTGTTACTGATAATGACATTCATGCCAAGGAAGAACAGTGAGCACAGCGTTCATAGGTTCATAAGCAGTTAGGTACTAGGCTAACGGCCCAAGGCCTACGTTAGCCTAGCCATCAAGGTTCCCTGGCTTACACCACCCAAGAAAGTTATTTTCCTGTGCCACTGTTGAGCAGAGACACAGAAGTGATCCCTGTTGTATTTCCTATTTCCCATCCACTCATCAAGATTTTTCTTGAAGAGTGCTAATGAAGAACTGTTCCAGAGTATGGGAAGTCTCTGGGACAGGAATCTATCCTTCCACCATGTCCTGTTTATTGTGGTGACAAGGTTTAGGTCCCCAGAGCGTGTAGCTCGGAGGGATTGGGATTTCTTTAGGTGTAGCATGTCCAACAGCTCTAGGTTGGACATAGTTTTATATGTTATGCAGAGATCACCTCGGAGTAGGCGATATGCTACGGAGTAAAGCTGGAGTTTTTTGAGGAGGTCAGTGTAGGGCATTTGCTTGAGGCCAATAATCCTCTTTGTGAGGTACTTCTGTGGCCTTTCCAGCTGCTGCAGATGTATTGTGAGGTACATTCCAAAAGGGGCATTGTACTCTATAATGGGTCTAATGAGTGTCGAGTAGAGGGGAACAATGACATCTTTTTTCCTGGATGACAACCCTTTTATGATGAGGTGTGCCACGTAGAAGGACTTCTGACTACTGTGGCAATGTGACTATCAAAGGAGAGACTACTGTCCACCTGGGTCCCAAGGTCTGTTATTACACATTCGGTGTTAAGTAGATTGCTGCCTATGTGGTAGTTCATGGGTACAGAGTTTTTACCAAAGGGGATAACACTGCACTTTTTGGCATTGAGCTTGAGGCCTTGGCTCTGACACCAGGCATCTGTATCAGCGAGGCCCTTGTCCACATCATTTGGGGACTTGACTATGGCTCCTAGTTTGCAGTCATCTGCGAACTTCGTTAGCCAGAGGCCTACTATGTTAGCCTGTACTTCAGAGAAGTAGATACTAAACAGCAGAGGTCCTAGGACGGAACCCTGTGGTACTCCACTTGTCACTGCTTTGAGGTCAGATTTGGAGTCTACAACTTTTACAGTGTGGGTTCTGTCAGTGAGTCAGTTGGCAACCCATCTTGTGACGTAGGGATTTATACCTAGTTTAGTGAGTTTAGCTATAATTCCAGAATGGAATAAATTCTAATTCATAAATAAATCTGCATCATTTAAAGCAAACACTTCTGCATATCTAATAAATGTTCAACTATTTACATTTTTAAATGCAGGAGGACTGGTGTTATCTGACAGGCATAGTCAAAGACCCCACGAAGAACAGATAACATCTTATTTCAGCTGAATCACCTTTTTTCTTTCCTCTTGAACTTTTGATGCATAGAGTGAAAGATTTACTGACCATAACAACCACGTTTTAAGAAATAAAAGTACTCTGAGCTTTGCTTAGTACAGCTTTTCTACATTACTTGTTCCTACAGCATGGTTTACTAAAAGACAATAAGAAAGCTCCATTCTATCTTGGTGGCAGTGAAGTAGTCTGTTATAGCTACATCTACAGTGGTTTGACTGAAGACTAGTTGGCCCTTTTATTTACATAAGAGGCTACTTTCAGATCATATTTACCCATGCTTCTGTCTGCATTTTTAACATTTTATTAAGAGTTCTTTATCATCACTATTGTTGTAGTGCATATGAAACGTGAAACATTTTAATATCCTTCTTGTATTCATATCCTAAATGTGCATGCAGCATGAGTGAATCCCAGAAATAGAAATTGGGTGCTGGATCTTCAGACAGACATTCTTGGAAAAAAAAAAACAGGGATGAGAATGTGATAATTTGATTTAAGAATTTTGTATGTGATGAATGAAAGCTGGATGTCAGGAAATAAATGGACTGATGTAAGATGACATTCTTCAGTCTCATTAGTCAGTGGCTTAACAGGCAGCACACTTGCATTTGGTGCAGACGTATGTGTGTTCTATTCCCACACCATGTAGTTGAATTGCTGACACTGCAATACAGCTTAAGTGGGGTGCTGCACTCCTGCGGGTACCGTCCTTTGGATGTGGCATTAAACCGAGATGCCATCTGTTTGAGTTGGTGTTAGCTCAGTTTAATGTAAATTATCCCATATATGTTGAAAAGAGTAAGGGAAGTTCTCTTATGCACTGGCCAAATTTCTCCTAATATTATTTTATTAGAGTTTCTTAATCATCACTATTGTTGTAGTACATATGAAATGTGAATCATTTTAATATCATTCTTGTATTCATATCCTAAATTTGCATGAAGAAATTGTAGTTTATTGGTCGTTTGGGCAGTTTTCCATCTCTTTCAACTTGCTGGCTTAAAAGCCTGCTTTTGCCCTTGTTCCCCATCTTTCCTGTAACTACTCTAGTCCAAGTTCAGATCTGCTGTATCCAGGACTCTTTGTAAGCTTCTGAGCCTCCCAAGCCTTTCTGTGTTGGAGGGAAGCCTTCTAGCTTATCAGTGGGAGTGGTAAGCATTAGTTAGCCTATCTACCACAAAAGGAGTGATTCCTGGCCCAGAAATTGTAGCTATTGGCCGTTTGGGCAGTTTTTTCCATCTATTTCAACTTTCTGGTTTAAAAGCCGCACTTGCGCTTGTTTCCCACCTTTCCTGTAACTAGCTGAGTCCAGATACAAAGTTGCTGTATCCAGGACTGTTGGTAAGCTTCTGAGCCCCGTAAGCCTTTCTGTGTTGGAGGAAAGCCTTCTAGCTTATCAGTGGGAGTGGTAAGCACTAGGTAGCCTGTCTATCACAAGCGGAGTGGTTCTTGGCCCAGAAATTGTAGTTTATTGACCACTTGGACAGTTTGTCCATCTCTTTCGACTTTCTGGTTTAAAAGACCACATCTGCGCTTGTTTCCCATCTTTCCTGTAACTAACCTACTGGGAAGCACTAGAAAGCCTTAAACTGATACAAGCCTTCTAGCTTAGAAGAGAGACTTTGGAGTGATTATCAGTTTTCTGTACTTTCTTGCTGTACTTAACTGTTTTCCACCTAAACACCGATTTTCCAGCGTTTATTGTGATTTATAAGCTTGTTTGTTTCACATATTCTACTTATTTGACTGCCTGCACTTTTAAAAAGTCATTTTTTTGTTTAAATAATTTGTCTAACTGTTGTAGGCTACACACTAAAGTGCGATGGTCTTTTCTGATTGTTTGTAGTCATTTAAAGCTTTTTTAAGTATATTTTTTTTTACTGTTTTTGCCTTATCTTTTAAAAAAAAAAATGCCTTGTTTCCCGCCTTTCTAATTTAGTATAGTCCATTTTACTGGCTAGTGCTGAATTCAGGGCTGTGTTTCAAGTTTCTGAGTTGCCTATACCTTACTTGGATAGAAGGAAGTTTCTCTGTTCACCTATGAGAGAGGGGAGCTGTGAGCAGCTTATCTGTCCCTGGAAGAGTGGTTCTAGCCCAGAAGTTAGTAGTTTATTGGCTATTTTGGCTAATTTCTATCTCTTTCGTTTCCCTGTACGGTTTTGCACACTGAGCAGCGCCAGTTAGATTGGGTTAAATTATTCCTGGCTTCACTAAGTCTCCTCTTCAGTTTTTCCCTTGAAACTAGTCTAACTCTCAACCTAAGCACTCAAAAGCATCCTACAGCCCAGCACTTGCTTCGACCTAATAGCAAGCACTAATATATTCTGACACTTGATTGCTCAGCAGGGCATGGCTCTTTATTCACCCCTCGCCAACCAAGCAGCTCACCCTACTATTCAGGCATGACCAAAGGGCAATTTCAGGTGTACTCTCCAGTCCAGCTGGTGAATCTGGGTATCCTGAGGTGATGTTACAACTGCCTCATGTACACAGACAACCCTCTCTTCCTACCACAAAACACTAATATATGGGAGAGATGCAATTATACAGCCAAACTGGAGGCTAAGCGGTCTCCACCCAACACTGGAACAGACAGTCAAGAGAAGGTTAACACTTCCGCCACACCTCCAGCCACACATAGACCTACTAAACCAACACTGGCAAAAAATACACATAAATACACAAAATCGTACTCGGAGGCTCTAAATAAAAACCTGTAAAAGCATCAGAGACCTCCAAAGCAGGCACCCAAACAACTTGCACCTCCCGTCACAAACCAGACAACACAAAATTAGTGTGCCGCACAATCACAGCCCTTAAGGTGAAATAACATACCTAACACACTAGTAATAGGTGACTCTAACACACTAGTAATAGGTGACTCTATAGTCAGGCACACTGATGTCCCTCTCACTAGGATGGACAAGCAGAAGGTTACTGTTAGCGGCCTGTTGGGAGCCAGAATTCGCCACATAACACAAGCACTCAGGTCACTCCAGCACAAGTACAAATATGATTCCGTCATTGTTCATGTTGGTGTGAGTGATGAGACGTACCTCACTGGACTACATGAAAAGAGACATGGAAGAGCTCTCTGATCATGTAGCCTAGGCTGGTATGACCCTGACCCTGAGTAGCATCCTGCCCTCACCAAGAATGATACCTCAGGAAAAATAAAAAATGATCAATTTCAACAATTGGCTAAGCTTCTGGTGTCATTCAAAGGAGATCCAGTGTCGGTCAGCCTGGGACGACATGCTCGACAAGCCACGTTGCTTCGCAAAAGACGGCTTGCACCTGTCACCCCTCGGCTTTCAAATACTGGCCAAGGCTCTTGCTGCCCCCATAGTGCCTTTTTTAAGCAAGGCCCAAAAGTCAAACCCACCTCCGTAAACAGCACAGTTAACAAAAAACTGAGGGTTATGCTACTCAGTGCCAGGAATTTAAATCTCACTTCTCAGTATGGAGAACGTCGACATCTGTGCAGTAACTGAAACCTGGTTCAAGGCTCTAGAGAGCACCCCAGCACTACCGGGCTACAACTGATACCACACATTTCGGCCACAGAACATGGACCAAAACACAAAAGGAGGGGGTGTATCCATATTCATCAAGGATACCTACACCTCTGGGTTAGTGGGGCAGCATGATACCTCTGAGATCATCCATGTGCAATTAACATTGGGCAAATCTGCAATGCAAATTGTGGCCTGCTACAGATCACTCTCCATGACCCAGGGCCACCACTCCAATTTTCTGGAGACAGTGGAAAACATGAAGGTCCTACCGAACACCCTGATATTGGGTGATTTCAATTACCCTACTATTAACTGGGAAAACTACTCGAGTACAAACTCCCAGGCCCAGCGCTTCCTGGAATTCATCAACTCAAACGCCCTGGATCAGCTGGTAAACTCCCCTACCAGAGGTGAAAACATATTGGACCTGGTCATCACCAACATGGGCGACAGGTGTTCCACACCAGAGGTCAACCCGTCACTGGTTAGCTCAGGCCATAAACTAATCACTCTGGATGTCCACACCCCACCACCACCCCCAAATAAGGTAACCACAGTAAAAATCTTTTTTAAAGCAAACTTCACCTTACTTAAGACAGAGGCGGTAAGTTTCACAGCCCGCACGCTAAAGGATAACGCTGCCCAAGATGCAGAAACCTTTACAGATGCACTGTATGAGCACCTACAAGGATGCATGGATCGTGCCATCCCTAGCAAAACCAAGACTCGCTCCTCTAAGAGAAGGAAACCAGTCTGGTGGACCCCTGCCATAAACAGGCTATATAATAGAAGGAGGAAACTAGTTCAGAAAAAAAGCAAATCCCAAGAAGGAAAGGCATCCCTGATCAGTATCAGTAAGAAACTAAGGTCCTTCATAAAATCATCCAGGGCTAACTTTGAAAGAAAAATAGCCAAGGATTCAAAAGATAACCACAAAGCCTTCTTTAGCTATGCTAAGCATCTAAGTGGCAACTCACAGATATGCACTGAACTAGTGCAAAATAGCACAAAATCTACTGAACCTACTGATATTGCCAACATCCTGGCAGATAGATTCACTGCAAACTTCACTCCCCTCTCACCCCCAAAAGGGCCCACAACAATACCGGAAAAGTGTAGTGTCCCGGACATCACAGATGCACAGGTTAAAACAGCCCTTTCAAAAGCCAAAAACACAGCGTCTGTGGGGCCAGACGGTGTCCTAGGCCGCATCTTGCAGAAACTACAGAACGCTCTAACTCCCCACCTAAACACGCTGTTCAACCTCAGCCTGTCTACAGGCTACGTGCCCATAGAATGTTGCACAGCAACGTTTATTCCCTTCCACAAAGGAGGGGCCACAACTGACCCTGGTAACTTTCACCCCATAAGCCTGACTAGCCTGGTCTGCAAGGCTATGGAGCGCATCATCATGGAACTCATTAACAAAGACATTGGGAACCTCTAAACACTTGACCCGACCCAGTTCGGCTTTGTTAAGGGCAGATCATGCCTACTAAACCGGGTTGACTTTTTCAAGACAGTCACCAAGGCCATAGACGAGGGAAAGGTGGTTCACACAGCCTACCTTGACCTCGCCAAGGATTTCAACACCATTCCCCACTCAGGTATTACAGAAAAACTCACCAGCCTGAACATAAACCCCTACGTCACGAGATGGGTTGCCAGCTGGCTTACAGACATAACTCACATGGTAAGAATAGCGGGCTCCTGGTCCGACTCTAAACCAGTCACAAATGGTGTCCTACAAGGCTTGGTCCTGGGACTCCTACTGTTTGGCATATACTTCTCAGAAGTACAGGCAAACACAGGAGGACTATGGCTAACAAGTTTGCCGATGACTGCAAACTGGGAGCCATAATTGACTCTCTGGCCGACACGGACATTCCCCAAAAGGGCCGTATTGAGACGGACACCTGGTGTCAAAGTCATGGTCCCAAGCTAAATGACAAAAAATGCAGTCATCCTGTTTGGGAAAAACAAAACACCCATGAATTACCACATAGGTGGCAGCCCCCTTAATACAGAAGAGGCAATAAGAGATCTGGGGACCCAGGTAGATAGTAATCTCTCGTTTGACAATCATGTTGCCAAAGTAGTTAGGAAATCCTTCTATGTGGCCCATCGAATTACTAAAGGGTTCACAGCTAGATATAAAGAGGTTATAGTGCCCCTCTACTCGTCACTCATCAGACCCATCATAGAGTACAATGCCTCATTTGGGATGTACCTCACAAGACATTTCCAACAGCTGGAAAGACCACAAAAGTACCTCACCAAGAGGATTACTGGCATCAAACATATGTCCTACGCAGCCCGACTGAAAAAACTCCGGCTGTACTCAGTGGCATATCACTTACTCAGAGGTGATCTCTGCCTGACTTACAAAGCCATGTCCAACTCAGAATTGATGGACATGCTCCACCTAAAGAAATCCAAGTCACTGCGAGCCACGCGCTCTAGTGAGCTAAACCTCAGCACAACAATAAATAGAACATGCTGGAGGAATAGATTCCTGTCACAGAGATTCCCCATGCTTTGGAACAAAATTCCAGACTACATTAGGCAGAGCCCCTCACTCACACTCTTCAAGAGAAACCTTGACGAGTGGATGGGTAACAGAAAATACACCCCTGGGATCACTTCATTGGCTCTGCTTGACAGAGGATCAGTTAATTAATCAATGGGGCAGCAAAAGCCAACACACTCTGGCTAGGCTTATCAATGCCCTCGGGCAGATAGCCTAGTACCTACCTATGAAGCTAATCCACTGAATGCTTTAAAAATACATTCCTTTTGTTTGCCCATGTATCAACACTGTCAGTGCAAATTTAAAGCCGTTCTCCAGATAAGTGAATATTAATATCTGACATTTGTATTAATGTTATTTGCAGTGGATGGCATTTAGTTGTTAAATTGAAGGGGATATTTCCTCTTTGTTTCATATGTGCAACATTATCTTCTTTAAACTCTAATGCCCAGTAGCCTAGTTACAGGATGCAGTTTAGTAGTATTCCTCTTTATTAGAAAATGCTATTTTTTCTGTTATATTTCTTATGTAGCAGTATTGACTGCAGAAAACCAGACAGAGATTTTTGTCATTAATGATGTGTTAAAATGTAAGCATGAGTGCTTCTTGTTCACCATACATGACTTGAGAACATTGCTTTAGTTAAGCAAATTTCATAGTGCCCCACACTGTACAGGCAAAGACTGAGAAAATTAAACTGAGGCCTTCAAGTCGAAGCTCATTCATGGCTTCTAGCCCTCACCTTCAGTACTAGAAGATCTGAATTAAAAAAAGCCTAAACTGAGTTCCTACCAGTTGAATTTGAACTCTTCCTTGTCAGCAGTGCGACCAAATCAGCCTTTTGTTTATTGATTTTTCCTGTGTTAAAATAACACTTTGAGACTTTTCATTACTTCTTGGAACAGTGGGCTGGGTGGAGGTAAGTACCCTAATGACACATGATGTTTTGCAGAATATCTTGCAGTGATACATTTAGAGATAATGGCATTCATTTCCGCACATATACATAGTGATAAAGGTGTTAAAAATATTAAGTATGTTAATCACTTTTCTGTGTCTTAAAAGTACATTTGTTTTTAAACTGTATCATTTCATCAATATTTTTTGCTTTTATAGAGATGGTGGTAATACAAAACTTCACCCCAGCCTTTTCCTTTTATTGTTAATCCTCAGTAAGTTGTATCCTTCTCCAATGGATGGCACCCACTCTGCTCTAAGCTTGGCACCATTTATACCTTTTATTATAAGGTAAGACATGGTTTGTTTCAGTAAAAGTATATGCATACTGGAACTTCTTTCTGTTTGAGAAGGCCTTGTGTCAGGTTTTATAATATGGTTTATACTACAAATTAATCCGTTTAGGCATGTCTGCATTTGTACTGTATGTAATTCGTAGAATAGCTTTAATGCAGATAAATGCATGTTTGTAAAAAATCCTGGAATAACTTACATAATTTATGTGAAGGGTTAAGTGTTGGCTTTGGTTCTAGAATGTAGGTGCCTTTGTAGAGTTTGCTGTTTTATGAAGAAGTATGTGTTGCAGGGGCATGCATTATTGCCCTTCCATCCCAGTCAGACTTAATACACTCTTTAAGAATTTCTTTGACTTAAGGTCATGATGCTGAAAACTACAATGGTGCTAGTATATATAGAGTAATAGCCATGATAAATGCATCTTTGTGAACGTTTGTTTTGCAGTTCGTAAAATATCATAGTCCAGATTTAGCTCAGGGTTTCAGTTTGTGTGTAGAAAACTGTTAGTGGTTTACTGAGATCCTGTTTAACTCTCTCATAGTGTATATTATTGTAGATCAAGCTATATTTTATTTAGTACTAGCTGCAGTTTTTACTTTTTTTCCCAAACTTGAAAAGGTGAAAAAAGGGATGGGCCCATAAGTATGTAGTTTATCACTTGTTCCTTTTGCTGTGGTGCAACGTTTGTCTTGGTGAATTGCAGAACCATGTTACATATTTATTTTCTTCTTTGGAAATTGCTGTGTTTGCAAACATTTTCTGTTCAAACTGTTTTACAGCACTGGTGACACTGCTTTAATGAGCTCTTCAAATGTAAAATGGAAAGTTGTGTCATATTAGGGATATCCCCAGAAGTATCGGTTGTGTGCTGCTTGTTTAGTGCTGCACAGGGCACAGCTGTCATTTGTCTGTGGTACAGATTCTAAATAAAGCATTAGTGTCCTCCTCTGGAATTTTTAGTTGAGCAGTTGCATGATGGGTGGCAAGAGATTTTTAATTATTTTCAAGCAGTATACTTATATGTTTTCTTTTTTAACAATTACCATTCATCCAACATTTTATCAATTGCTGAAGTCCTGCGTTCCCTTAAATTTCACTCTTACTCCACCTGAACGTTATTCTACTTGTATTGTTCCCTCAAATTCCATTTATTTCTGTGTGATTTACTTCTTCCTTTTCCTAAAACTCCTACCTACAGTTATTTTATCTCCTTTAGAATATTCAGTACTTCAATTATGATTGCTTTAAATTTTGATTGCCGTTTTCTAGTATTTCCATTTTTTGACAGCAAATAGCATTAAACATAGTAAGGCCTTACTATGTGTCATGTAATTCAGATTCTGTATCTCAGCTCAAATGAATCATTTTCTAAGTTTCAGTCATTTGTTCATTCAACATTTCTGACAAAGTATTCCGCAGGGAATTTTTAAAAATCTGCCAACCTGTTACATTCCCACAAATATGTCCCCAGTTACTTCTCTCTTTCCCATCACAACTCCAGAAATTGCTATCAACCCAAAAAAAAGTCTGATTGAGGCATAAAAATACAAGTGTACACACCTTCATGCAAAAATCCTAAATCTTCTGGACTTTGTTGCATACTGTTATTCTTTGCTGTAATTTTTGTACTTGGCTTGAGCTTGACATGGGCTCACATTTATCAGTGTTCTACTCCAGTTAGCAAATAACAATAGATAGATAGTGGATGAATGGGTAAGGCATTCCTGAAAAGGGTAGTAGATTCAAAACCATCAGCAGACTTCAATAATTCAGTGGACAGACAAGGAAATTCCATATAACTGGTGAGGATAAAAGAAAAATCATTGGTGTAATTTGGATCTGTCCTTCCTTAGATCACTTTTGCAGTTTTCCAAACTGTATAGTTATCTCGTCTGGACATTTGGCTGGGGTACCAAACCCAGAACCTTCCAGTTAGCCATACGTCCTATGTATGCTCGTGCTTGTAAGACTACATAAGTGGACATACAAGTGGAAATTTTCACACTATCTCACCTCCTGCCCAAATGCGGGTCTCACACCGGTTGGCCTGTTCTTTGCATGGTTATGGGTAGCTTTGGCCTTGACTGATTCAGAAAAGGACCCCGTAGAGGAGCCTTCTTCTATTTTTTCAGTTGTGTTGTTTGTTGCTCTGTTAGATGTCAGCCAAGAGGGGGAAATGCGATTGTGGTAGGCAGATCCTTTACAAGGATTTTCACTCCCAGTGCCATTTCTGTTTAGGTGCAGAGCTTGACTACAAACATTGTACAATCTGTCAGTCCTTTGGTCCAGAGACCCTAAGAACTTGACTTTAGTCTCTTAATGCCTGCTTGGAAACTCAATCCCTTAAGCACCTCACCCAGTCAGAGATGGTAGACCCTTTAACCCCTGACACGTTCAAAAGAAAAACCTTAACTGGCCTAGGCCTGATGTTATGACTACCCAGTCAGACTCAGATGTACCCCTAAGATAGGCACCATTTGACACATCGGAGTTGGGAAAGATTCCTCACTTTTATCTTGGGGACAAGTATTACTAGTACAGGGTATTTCCTTTTGCCATTCCCATACCAGGGGTGTTTAAATGTCTGTCTGTAGTCAGCACTATGCCTGAGTGTTGTAATCTGTTGATGTTGTAATATAGAACGTGCAATACTTGTGTCTCATTTTTGGCTGCACTTTACCATCATTCTTTAGGCATCTGCATTATTTGAGAGAAGTCATTTATTCCTTATAATTCAAAACATCAACTTTGTCTGGGTTGTTTTATACTCAATACCCTGTTGGAAATTCTCCAAAAACATTGTAACTGCAATCACACTTATTTAAATATTTAAAAGGTGAAATCTATGCAGTAATATAATATTAAATTATTAATAAACTCCAGACAAAATTAAAGTGCAGCTTCTTAATAAATACATGCATTAAAAGTATTCCTTATTTTAATATTCCTGGCAAAATGGGTATCCTAGAAGCAAGTCGACCTAATGCATGTCTTTAGGATATGAGAGAAAGCCAGAGCACCTGGAGAAAACCAGTATGGAAATGGGGTGTACATGCATATTCTGCACAGAAGACACCCCATATGAACACCAAACCGGAGAACATTTTTCTGTGAGGTGACTCTGCTGTTAACAATAAACTGTGTTTAAACAAACAACACTTCAATGATGAATATGCATTCAAGAGAAAGCATGCAGATGAGATGGTTTTATTGTAATAGACCACATTGTGTTTAAGTACGCTGTTCTAGGAGTGATATACTGTGTCACAGTTGTATGCCTCTGGAGTTGGTCTATAGAAGTAAAGGACTGCATGACCCTTCCTGTGAAAAGTGTGTAATAGGAGGGTACTGTGTATAGTGATTGCTATGGTTTCATTTTTAGATTGTTACAAATTATGGAGCTAGTTAGTTACATAGGTCATGTGGTAGAGGAAGTTGAGTGGTTTGTGCTTGGTAAAAATGGAGGAGCTTATCAGACCATCATGAATAAAAGCAGAATTAACAAACAATGGAGCTTCATAATTATTTATTTATTTATTTTTTATTTTTATTTTACATTTGTTTTCCGGGAAAGTCCGACTGGACACAGGTCCTTTTTCAATGGAGGCCTGGGGAGAAAAGCTCCACATTTACTTAATAAATCATAGAACAATGTACAATAATAAATGTATTTATTTATTTTTATTTTGTTTTACATTTATTAACTGGGAAAGTCCGACTGGATACAGGTCCATTTTCAGCGGAGGCCCAGGGAGAAAAGCTCCAAGTGTACATAACAAGTGCAAATACAGTGAATTATCATAAAATTGTAATTTGTATAACAATATATGCACACAGGTACATGTTTTACTCACATACACACAGGATGGGTTGGAAGTTAGTATCTGAGAAAGAAATAGTTAGTGATTTCATCTTGACAAAGAGGGAAACACAAACATTAAGGTGGTTGACATACATGGTATCATCTTAACTTTAAATCTTTCAGTAGGTGAGAGATATACAAAAGTCTAAGCAGTTAGGGGATCAGAGATTTATTCTTGTAATGAGGTTCTCATTTATAGATTAGACTGATTAGATAGATTGACAAAAATACAAAAAATATAATAATAAAAAATGAATGACAAATACAAAAAGTAATAACAGAGGAACAGCAAGTAATACAAAAAATAGCTAGTAGTACAAAATAATACCAGGGAATACAATGCTATGCAAAGAGAGTGAAAGAGTATAATAACACGAGGAGGTAGTAGTATATATGTAGCCAAGATATCGTGTAAAAACATTTCATATTTTAGAAAATATCTGTTGTTTTTTTAATTAATTTGTCATGTATTGATCAGTGATGTAACCAGCAGGGGAGATGGAGAGGGAGTGTTTAAATACAGTTGGAGATAAATAGAATATGTAAATCATTATGCAGGAGTGATAATTGAGCTTGAGTGTAATACAGTAGCCGGTTAAGTTTCAAAGCCTGGCGAAGACATTTAAAAGTGGTCATTAGCTACTGAGAAAAGGAGATTGGTCTATCATGTAGGGTTACAGCGACAGAGCCAGGAGTTTGTAAGCTGTGTCTTGAGTAGCTTTTTTGAATTGTGGGATAGAGCTGTTGGAAATAAGAGGACTTGGGAGTTTATTCCACAATTTGGAAATGTAGTGTGAGAATAATGATTCACCGGCTGCGTTGTTTGCTTTGGAGACTTGTAGGAGGGATTTGTTGGATGAGTGGAGATGTCTAGAGGAGTTGTATGGCTCTAGGGGGTTTTGAAGAGCTGGAGTTTTATCTGGTTGATGGAGGATTTTGTGAGCGAAGGTAAGTTGATTAAAGTGCAGTAATTGTGGAAGTTCAAGCCAGTTTAGTTTTCTAAGTGATATGCAGTGATGGGATCTATATGAAGCACCAGTTGCAAATTTGGCTATCTTATTGCTGCGGTAGCATTGTCGCCTCATAGCAAGACGTTGTCCCGTTCAATTCTCAGCTAGAGCGTCTTCTGTGTGGAGGCATACGTGAATGGGACGTGCCTTCGTTGAAGGTTGTGCGTCAGGGCTGGTAACCCGGTACGTAAAAATCCACTACCAATCATTAGCGGACTGGAGTTCCGCTGTGGCGACCCCTAACCGGGAAAAGCCAAAAGACACAAACAAACAAATTGTAGCAAGATTCAGGTTTGGCAAGGTCTGTTTTACAGAGTTTGGTTAGTACTGGGGAAGCATATAAGAGTGTAGATAGGAGGTGAGTTCGGGCAGTAGTGGATTTAGTATTCTTAGTTAGGAATTTATTATTCCTATACAAGAGACAGAGTTTCTTATGGACCTTTTTAATGGTTTGGGCAATATGTATATTGAATTTCAGGTTGTTGTCTATTTCAACACCTAGCAGTTTTGTGTGGGTTGAGGAGGTAATGATGGTTTTGTTTTGGATAGGATTCTGAAAGGTGGGGGGGGGTATTGACTTGAGAGGAGGGGGTTTTCCGTGGATGAAAGAGAAGTTTTGTTTGGATTAAGGATAAGGTGGAATTTTGTGAGCCGGTTTTCAGCCAATAGGAAAGATTCCTGGGTGTGTTTGTGGAGAATTTGAAGAGAAGTGGCCGAGCATATGAGAGTTGAATCGTCAGCATATTGGATTATGGTGGCATGAGGTGTTGAGGTATGGAGTTGATTGGTAAAGATAGAGAAAAGTAGGGGCCTCAGGATGGAACCTTGGGGCACTCCTATGCCAACTGGAATGAGGGGGGATAGTTGTTGCTGCCATAGGGTGGCTTGTTGACGTCCTGTTAGGTAAGTTTGGAACCAGAAGATTGATGAGGTATAGAGGTGTAGGGAGGAGAGGATGTTGATCAGTTTTGGGTGGTTAACCATGTCGAAGGCCTTGGATAGGTCTAGGAAAATAGCAGATACTTATAGTGGCCATTATTCCTCTGATGGTTAACTGTGTTGGTAAAGGACGTCAGGGCTGTGGTAGTGCTATGAGAGTGGCAAAAGCCATGCTGTACATTTGTAAGCAAGTTTTCTCCTTGAAGGTAATCTGTGAGTTGGGTATGGATGACTCAAGTATTTTAGACTGTGGATAAGATAGCAATGGGGCGATAGTTAACTCAGTGGAGTCACATCCTTTGTGCAGGGATATTATGTGAGAAATTTTCCAAATAGTGGGGACTAGGTTCTCAGTGATTGATCTATTTATGAGAATGGCTACTGGGTAGGATATACCTTCTGCTGCAGTCTGAAGGATTTCTGCAAGGAGGTTATCAGCTGCTAGGGTAGTTGGTTTGAGTTTTTTGAGTAGTTTTTTGCTTGTGTTTACAGAGACTGGATGGAATGAAAACAGGTTGGTGGAGGATTGGGTATGGGAGGTTTGTGGTAGGAGTAGGGTCATTGTTATAGGGCTGGTAGTTATAGAGGGCTTGTATTGATTGTGTAAAGTAGGTATTAGACAGGATTGCTACATTGTCTATGTTATTGGGTGTTGAAGGAGTGGGTGCAGCTGATTTCCCTGGGTGCAGTATGGTATTAACTGCAACCCAGAATTTTTGTGGATTGTTTTGGTGTTTTATTTGAATATTACAGTAGTAATTGGTTTTATCCCATTTCACTTGTTTTTTGGCTTTGTTACGTAATTCAAGGCATATTTGTCTAGTTAAGTGGGATCTGTTTTTATGAAATTGTATCCAGGCCTTATCCCGGGTCAGTGGGATAGATCTACATGCTTTACTAAGCCAGAGAGCATAGTTTGATTTAACTCTAATGGTTTTTGGTCGTGCATAATGATTGAGGATGTCTAAGAAGGTGGAGTTGAAGGAGTTAGCTGCTTCATCTAGAGGTAGCTGTCTGAGAGTTTCCCAGTTTAATTTTTGAGGGAGGAAATGAAGTTATTGGCATTGAAATTCCTTTTGTCTCTGATTTGATGGTAGGTGGTCTGGTGGATTTGATGGGTTTTAGAACAAATGAGAAAGGTTGGTTGGTGGTCACTTAGGTTGTCAGGGAGACATCCTGAGTGGTACATTAGGGTTGGGTTGTTGATTAAGGTCCAGTCCAGTATTAATTGTCGACTGGAGGCTTTATCTGTCCTGGTAAGGAGGCAAGATTAGTTGGGTAAACCAGTGTAGGTTAATATGTGATGATGGATTAGAGGAAGAGCATGTTAGCCAGTCAATGTTGAAATCACCTATGAAGATTGTCTCCTGGGGGAGGGCGATAGATGCCTAGTGTAATATACTTTCTAGTGTGGGGATATTATTTCCTGGTGGAATGTATCCACCAAGGATGTTTATACTTTTATTGGGGTTGATTTTTAGCCTCGCAAATATTATTTCTGTGTTTTCAAAAATAGGGAGTTTTATGTGTACGAGATCAAGTGATAGCTGATTTTTAAATAGGATTCCAACATCTCCTCCTTTATTAGTTAGCCTGTCATTACATAGTATGCTATAGCCTGGTGCTGTGATTTCATCGCTGTTAATGTTAGGTTTTAGCCAGGTTTCTGTCAATATTACAGTGTCAGGGGAATAGAGAGAGTGGGTAGCATGTAGATCATGAATTTTGTTAGTGATACTCAGTGGATTAATATTAGGGAGGAGAAGGGATGACCTGTGTCTTTTTTGAAGGAGATCAGGTGTGAAAGAGATGGAGCTATGTTGAACATTGTTTTAGAGGATGGGGCCTGGATTGGGGTGTATATCCCCAGAGCGAGTTAGTTGGGCAGCTAGATGTAATAGAAGTTTGGAGAGCTTATTATGGAGTTTGGTAAATTTATGGGAGGAGGTGGTTTTAGATAGTGGAGATGGTAGTTTGAATCTGTGGTAGACTATGTAGGAGGCATTGAAGAGAGTGGAGGCTATTGCAAAGTATGATGAGTTACAGAGGTTAGGAAGAGAAGAGGTTTGCCGGGGGGGGGTATAACTGGAGGCGAGAGAGTAAAGGGATATTAGTAGTATGCTGGTAGAGATATGGAGAGCTATATATGTTAGTGATTTGTGTGAGAGTGTGGGGGACATGATGTTTGAGCTGCGTGCAGGTGCAGTGTTATGGAAGTGGAATGGAGAGAAGGTGATTGATGTGTGGGTTGGTTGAGTGATGATAAAAATAGGGTGGAAACACAGGAAGTGATGGTAAAATAGGGGTGGATACACTGGAAGTGATGGCAGGAGGTGTATGAGGGAAAGGATGGTTAGGATAACCAGTTAATGGGAAATTTTGTTGAACAAACGTATGCAGTGTATCAGAGAAGTGCTGTGGTAGAGCTATGTTTAGTCATGTTGGTTGTGAAGATCAATAGAGAACACTTTGATATAATTAAATTCCAGATTTGTATAATTTGCTGTGGCTGAGGTTTGGAAGTATTTGTTTGGTACAGTTGTATTTCATTTTTTATGAACTCCTGTGACTCAGGTTTGAGACTGCCAGTACTAAAGTTCTGCTGGTTTACAGCACCTGAGCACAGTCACAGCATGGATGTGTGATGGAACTTTTCTTACAAAGAAGTAGGATGTTGAGACATCTGAATGTCAGTGCATGCTTTCATACAAATTGCAGGTAAATTTAAGAGCATGCCCCCTATCATATATAAGCATACTTTGTAGGGTAATTGTGTGATAGTGTTATTCTTGTTATGTAAAATTCATTTTCTACTTCTCATTTATTTTAACGGCTGTTGAAACAGCAGCTGTTAAGAGCAATGAGCAGAATTTTTCGGGAGACTAAGCAAAATATTATTTCATTTAGGTGTGTGTGTGTGTGTGTGTGTGTGTGTGTGTGTGTGTGTGTGTGTGTGTGTGTGTGTGTGTGTGTGTGTGTCTGTGTAAGAACTGCGGAACAGCTTCTGGCTGGTAATTTTTCTTTACCTAAACATTGTTCCCTTCTTCTTGGGGAAGAGAAGTAACACGTTTTTAAATTTTTTTTGAATATGGAGATAATTTCTTGATGTTTTGCTAAGTTTTCTTCACATTTTGATATTGGACTTTTTCTCAGTAGTGTGGAGTATACAGTGTATGCACAATAAAGCATTTATTGTATTTTTTGCTCAGAGCAGTTGTCTGTTGCAGAGGTTTTTATTTTTTTTTTTTGTCATTTTTCACTAAGTTTGGCAGACGTCGTAACTGTACCTATGTGGAGGACCATTTCTATTTTGAGGCATGCTTTACCCATTTACACTATGTACTTATTTCTGGAAGCACATTCCTATTTTTTAGGTTTAATTTACAAGTCCATGTGATTTTTGAACAGCACCCCCCCCCCCACACACACACACAATTTTGAAGCTGTTTAGAACACAGGAAACCAGATGTCATGTGCAAAATACAAGCAGTACCAGTAATTTAAAGGAGGAAACGCATGTTTCATCTCCCTTTTTCAGAAACAAAAATAAATAAGTGTGAGGTAGGTTTTTGTCATACTATGCATTATTGTACTGATTTTACACTGTCTTTGATAATGTGTGTTTTACTCCCTCTCTTTTTTAAACTTGTATTTCTGCATAGTTTCCCACAGTCTTACTAGAAGTGGGTGGAGCTGAGAGTTCAGTTTTTATACTAATTAAGTGTCGAGATTTCTGGCTGGCTGTACCTACTTTTCAAGAACTTTTGTACTTATTTTCAGTGTCTGCAAGTTGAGAGGTATTTGGAGATTGATTTTGGCTTTGGCTGTTTGTCTTGAATCACAGTTGCTGTTTTTTTTTCTCTTGTGATGCTGTTATCCATCTGCATGTGCAGGTGCTGCAGTAGTTTGCGGTCAGAGCCCCTGTGACTCTTTTACCTCCTAGTCACCTTGACTTGCTCAAGCAGCATCGCTGAGCTACACTTTCTGTTATTAGTTCTTCCTCTTCGTTCAGTACATATAATTACAGGTACGTGCATCACAGGAGGAAAGATTTCCTTATTCAGAAAGTTAGCCATTTGGGGGTTTGTGTAAATCAGTGGAACAGTCTTTTTGCCAGTTATTTATGGTTAAGGGTGTTCCGTTATGTAGTGCAGTCCTGGTAGTGTCTTCACCTTCAAGCCAGCCATAAATTTCAAATCCATTCCATAGAACAATGCCTCAGTAAGCAGGGTGATAGAAAGTTATATCCCTTATGAATGAGGAAGTATAGATAAAAACAAATGTCTGGGCTGCAGCATCTTACTCACAACTGTCCAAATTCTAGTGTAATATGGAGTAAGGCATGATTGTACTGCAGTGGATTTTCTCTGAAACTGGCGTACCCACTCAGGTGGTTTGTTAGTTTAAGTAACTTGGTTTGCATTAGATGAAAAGTCTACCTTGTATCTCAAACCATTTATCCATACATACATCCAATGCTGTTGAGTCACATCAGGCTCCTGTATCAACCCCATGAGCAAGTGCCATCATCCACTGAGTTTAGCAGGCTAGTAGGGAATGGAGGTAGATTGCAAGACTTTCTTTCATATCACATACACATACATACTCCTCCAGATAATTTAGTCACCAGGCTGTCTACAGTGTGTTACTGAGGTATTACAGGAAGCAGAGTACATAGAAGAAGCCCACAGACAAATGGGGGAGACATGCAAACTCTTCAGAGAAGGCACCCCAGATGAGAACAAGACTGGATATCCTTTTGCTGAGAGACAAGAGTGGTACTCAGTGTGCCACTGTGCCACCCCAGACTTTCTCTTAAATAGTAGCAGTATTTCTCTAATTGGACCCTACGTCTCTTGACAGCAGTGAAGTAATCAGTTTGCATTCTTAATACTCTTTGATTTAGAAGATGCATACATGACAAGCTAAACACATACCTGATGTTCTAGTCACTAGTGAGAGAAGCATTATGTAGATGGGGTATTCCTTTTTAGTAACCACATTAGTACTGTATAGAGACTGCCATAGATCTTATCAGATCTGTATGATTCTCACAGTTTTGATTTTTGAGCGCTGTGCAACCTTTGTACAACAAGTTGCAAGCTATTATGAATGCAAGATAAAATAGTCAATCCCATTTAGATCCCAGTCTGTCATTGGATAGGGACAAGATTATATCTCTCTCAAGTTTGTTTTCCAGGCCAAGGGAGTGGTATAGGGTAAGGGTTTCTGTCTGTACTCCTGATGACACAGGCTTGATTGCCACCATAGGTACTTGCAGGGGGGGGGTCAGCTGGTGGTACAGTTTAGAGTTGTGGAGGCCTGTTTTCCACTTTCATAGGGTGGGGGGCATTGTGATGTTGTGCAGCAGGTGTCCTTCGTATGGTTAGGAATGTTTTTTGCCAAGTCCTCATAGTACTACTTAAAATGTGCTCAAGCACTATAGGCTGCAGTTATTTTTATTTGTTTAACATTTGTTAGCCAGGATAGTCCGACTGGACAACAATTGTCCGGTTTCAGCAGACTCCAGGGGAGAAAAGCTCCATAAGATTACAGACAAAAGAAAAATTTACAGAGGAGACATTACAGAGTAGTAGCATACAGATTGTAGACTTTACAGCCAGTAGTATACAATAAGGGGATATTCCCCCTTTTGGTTGAAAATAAAAGTGTACAGCATATACAGTGAGAGTAGATAAGAACCTGGTAGAGCATTCCAAGATATTTCACAATTGAATAAAAGTATATAAATGTTTAAGTTTCCATATATACATTCAAGCAAATGTACATGTAAGAGCATATACACACACACACACACACACACACACATATATATATATATATATATATATATATATATATATATATACACACACACACACACACACACACACACACACACACACATGCACTCATATATAGGTTATTGCTCACACATGGGTAGGATAGATGGTGTTTTTGTTGTCCAGGACAGATGGGGTGTAGAAATATTGAGTGGATGAGGCTTCAGGGTGTCAATTACAGTTGCATAGATGGTTGGTGAAGAGGTATGTTTTAAGTAGGCTTTTGAAGAAGGGTGTGGAGTTTTGTAGTCTGAGGTCAGGCGGAGGGTTGTTCCATATTTTTGCTATTTCATGGGCAAATAGTGATTTCTCAGAGTTGTTTTTGCATGTGATGGTTTCGATTAAGGCTTTGTTGGAGGACCGAAGTTGTCTATTTGAATTGTAAAAGTTAAGTATGCCAGTCAGGTCAGGGGTTTTCTCGGGATAGTACAGAATTAGATGAGCTAGGCTGAGTTGATGGTACCTTAATAGGTTTGGAAATTGAAGCCAGTGGAAGGCTTGTAGGGAAAGGCAGTGATGGGATTGTGATTTGGCATTGGTAGAGAATCTAGCGATTTTGTTGTAACGGATGGAAAGTTTATCAAGTTCAGTTTTGTAAAAATTAGTTAGAGTTGGGGATGCATAAAGCAGAGTAGATAGGAGGTGGGTCCTGGGTATTGCATTTTGGGATTCGGTGGTTAGATAACTTTTACAGCGATAGAGGGAACCTAGCTTTTTGTGGACTTTAGTGATGGTTGTTGGTATGTGCTTAGTGAATTTGAGTTGCTGGTCAATGGTAACTCCTAGGAGTTTAGCCTCAGTGACGGGGGTGATTTAGGTTTTGCTGGTGGAGAGTATAGAGAAGGTAAGGTTGCTCATTTTAGTAGAGTGGAATAGGATTAATTCTGTTTTCTTGGGATTTAGTATGAGTTGTGAGTTGTTAAGCCATTCTCTGTTTCAGAGAAGGCTTCTTAGGCTTTTTGTTTGAGAAGTTGGATGTTGGGTGCAGAGCATATGAGAGTTGTGTCGTCAGCATATTGGACTATGTCGGCTTTAGAGGTAGCTGAGTGGAGATGGTTTATGAAGATATTAAAAAGAAGGGGTCCTAGGATTGATCCTTGCGGCATGCCTAAAGAGGTTGGGAGTGGGGGGGGGGGGAGTTATGCAATTTGACAGATTGTTGGTTATCTAAATAGCTTTTAAACTAGAGGAGGGTGAGGTTGTCAAGGTTGAGGTCAGAGAGACAAGACAGTAGTGTATTATATGAGACTGTGTCGAATGCCTTGGATAAATCTAGGAAGGTAGCTAAGACAAATTTTCCTAGATTCCTGTGGGAGTTTATATTATTGGTGAATTTGAATAGGGCAGTGGTGGTGCTGTGGGATGGGCGAAATCCGTGTTGGGTTGAGGAGAGAAGGTTGTTGGTGAGGAGATAGGAGAGGAACTGGTGATCAATACATCTTTCTAGGATCTTAGAGAGGGGTGAGAGAATTGCAATTGGTTGACCGTTGGAGAGGTCTAGGGAGGGGCCACCTTTGTGGAGTGGTATGATATATGAGGTTTTCAACAGGGATGGAACGGTGTGTTCGGTGATGGATCTATGTATTAGAAGTGAAATGGGATAGGCTGTAGCTGAGGATGCAATTTGGAGGTATTCGGCAGGAAGGTTATCAGATGCAAGGGTGGTTGGTATGAATTTGGCCAGGAGTTTTTGGATAGTAGAGGTAGGAACAGACTTAAGTGTGAAAGGTATGGTATTGATTTGGGCCTGAGGTGGTTGTGGGGTGATGGAGGAAGTGGTGTTGTTTGAGAGTTTGAGTATTGAGGAGGTGAAATAGTTATTAAAGCTGGTGGCTATGTCCAGGTCTGTACCTATTATATTGGGGGCAGGAGTAGTGGTTCTTCCTTGGCTGTAGGATGTTATTTATTGTTGCCCAGAATTTTTGCTATTTAGTACTGTATTTGTTTTGTTGAGTGATGTAGTAATTTTGTTTATCGAGCTTAACTTGCTTTTTTGCTTTGTTCCGGAGCGCTTGAAAGGTTTGCCTAGCTGCAGGTGATTTGGTGTGGCGCCAGACTTTATCCCTGGCTCTAAGTAGGGCTTTTGTGGTTTTCTAGAGCCAAGGGGTGGGGTTGCTATGTATCCTGATAGATTTTAAGGGGGCTAGTTGGTTGAGGATATTTAGGAATGTGGAGTTGAAGTAATCAACTGCTTTGATTTGTTAAGATGTGTATGCGAGCTTTCAACGTGACACATGCTCGGGGAACCTGTCAACCGATCAACACCAGATTCTCCAAGTATTAGCTGTGTAAAGAGAAGTCACCCAAAGCGCTTTCAGTGCTAGTGGAGGTTTCCTTTTTTAAAGCTAACTTCATATACTGTAGCTTTTCCCTTGTGTTATTGGCATATTTATAAGAAGAAAATGAAATGTTAGTCATCTGGCACAGAGGAATTCATCTGCCTCACCTTTTGCCAAACTCTTGTCACATCTTTCTGTAAAAACAAACTGATTTTATACACAAGTCGTGTAATTCAGCTGTATGCTGCCACTTAGATCTGTGTGTGCTCTTAAAGTACCACATTAGGGAGTGACATTACTGACGTGCTCCTATTCACAACTAAAGCCTGGTACATGAGATAAACTGTTTACTACCATTTCATTCTTCCATCTCTGCCTACTTGCAAGGCCAGTGAAAGACACAATAGGCATGCTTGGCTAGATCTCCACTGTGTATGAAGTTTGGCATTAAAGTTGTACAGGTGTAGACACTTGCCATGATTGCAGACAGCAGGATTTCTAGCAGTTGCCAAAGATAGGCACGGCACCTTGTGATGGGAGATAGCATTACCACTCCTACAACCTCCTCTTCTGATATTCTGTGGCGTAATATATGGTAACACTGTGGGTAAAAACATTAGCATACAAAAATCCTGTGAGGATGGAGGCTATACTGGCCTGTACCCCATCCCTGAATGACCCAAGGAACTAGTTTGCCTGAAAGCTTGCGTGTATCTGACCTTTAGATTAAGTGTTTCTTGGCCTGTGTGTTCAAAACAAATTTCTTTTTACAGAGGTAATCCCTTATATGCTTATATTAATGTTACATGAGCTGTTGCATACAAAATGACTTCATATTTTATAAACAATTCTCAAGCTGTTTATCCAGTGACTTCAGTCTTACTGGAAGCAAGTCAGATGTACGTCCATGTACATATTTAACAAAAGTGACTGCAAGAAGGAATAGGTTTCCACCACCATAGCAGCCATAAAGCAGCCAAAATCACTCACTCATCTTTGCACATGCTATTTAACCAGCACTTAAGAAACATGCGTTTTTTTCTCAGCATTGTACTATTTTCTAGGCAATGAACTGCGATGTGCAACACTGAAAAATAAACTTCAAAAAACTAACTAATAACAAAATAAAAAACAAAAACTGGAATGGACACTCCAAAACAAAGTTTTATAATTTTTAGGCTGGTTCTTTAAGAAATTGCACTTGGCAGATGAGTGACATCATAATTTATTTGTCTATTTCAAATGTGATTGGATGAATTGTTTGTATTTAAATGTTTTTTTAATAGTAGAATGTTTCTCTGGTGAAGTATTTTTGTTTGTAAGATGAAAATGCTCAGTCAGTGGTTTTATTCCAGTAAAATTTATTGAACTGCGTTGAAGTTTGTTTTGGAGTTCCCGTTCCACTTTTTTCTTTTTTGTAGTGCAACACTGAAGGACTAATATTAAAAAAATGAGCTGAATGACTTGTTTTGACATGAATTAAACAGCCTATGCAAGCTGCATTTCGTTTTCTTTTCCTTTCCTGCATCCTTTACCGCCCCCCCCCCTCCACTGGACTGTCATTCATTCATTCACCCAAGGCGGAGAGATCCCCAGTATGGGAGGGTTCCATTCAGATCCTTGGGGGTGAGAGACTTCTGAAGGGACCATTATCCTGGCAGGCATCCTCACTGCCAACTGTAGATATTATGTATAGTGTCCTAATACCCCCCACTCAATGCTGACATGAGCATATAGACCAACTATGCCTAGTGACTTGCACACTGCATCACAGACACAGGCAAGGCATACTACCACTAGGTAGGCCCACTCCCTGTCCTAGACCATACTTCCCCTGCTCAAGATACATCTCTGCCCTCCCATTTGATGCCCTTCTATCAAGAGCTGCAGATGCACCAGCTAGAGCCACCTATCCAACCCTCCCAGGATGGGCATATGCCCATCCTCCTGTGCCTGCTTCATCAAGTCTCTGAGCCACAAATCCAGTATGGCTTGTCTGGGCCATATGCAGTACTTTATCCCTTTATACCACTGGAGTTGGCTGTTCAAGTGTGTTCAGGCTCCAAAGAAATAATTAAAACATCTGTTCTAAATTTTTTATAGCTATATAGTGTTATTCAAGAAAAGTGAGAGTAATGCTAATAAACTCACTATAGATATCGCAGTGATCTTTCATTTGGTAGATTTCAGATTATTTTAGTAGTAGTACACAAAAAGATGGATGAAGGTGTCTTATGTCAGTGTTTATTTAAACATTCTGTGAGGTTACCACTGTATGAATTAAAGTATATCATGTGAAAATGACACTAATCAAGTTACAATAAATAAGTAACTGCAAATCATGGAAGTGAGCCAAAAGGGACGATGAGATGCCTGTAACAAGAAAACAGTTAATGGCAGTGTATATGCAGACGTAGGCCATACTGGTCAATAAATGCTGTTGCTTGTTATCTGAGAGTTGTGTACCTAGAATGTCTGTTAGAGTCACTGATTTATACTTCTCTCATATTTGGCTGTATAATATGGAGAAATGAACCGTATTGGCTAATAAATGTTGCCACTTGTTATTCGAAAACAAACTGTTTTGAAGGTGCATTACAGCTTGACACTTGATTTTTACCTTTCTCATCTTGGACTGTGTGCATAGTAGTGATGTCCACACGTGATCTGTCAAATAAGACTTTTTACTTGGTCTACATGTGTAACTGGCAATGATGTGCCAGGTTATAACTAAGCTACAAACACCAAATGAATGCAGTTAAGTCAACTCTAATGACTCCATTTTTGCTACATTTGGAAAATGAGCTTAATACTAAAGGATTTATAATGAGGCTTGCCAGCTGGTCAGATGTCCAAAGTTGGGCGTTTCTTACTGAACCATCAGAATTTCTGTAATGGCACAGTAGTTTACATTGGTGAATCACAGGATCCGGCTCTTCACTTTGGTGCTTGGCTACATTGCATTTTCTGTGCTGTCCACAGTTTTATTGGTTGCTTACCTGTATGTTCTGTTGTGTTTACCAAGGTCGGTGACTGGAGTCTGCACAGGGATAGGTGATACAGTGATCTTATAGATTTGCCTGTAAGGTGTGTGGTTGTATACGCGCTTGTGTGTGCTCCTCACACATATGTCTCAGGACAGACTAATGTCCTGTGTTGGATTACTTTCTTGCCTCATGCACACACTGTGTTGGGCTAGGCTCTGGCTTCTCCATAAATCTGAATTAGATAATATCTGTACTTGAAAATATTATCAAACTGTAAGCTTCCTGTTGTAGACATTATCTGTTTGTGTTATTTATTACCAGCAAACAAAGAGTGCTGGCTTGTTAAATATGCAGACAACTGCAAGATAGGTTTCAGTCCTAATACAAAAAAAGAATTAACACATTTCTGGAACAGTTCTGCACATGAGCAATAGCTACAGGTGCTAAGTTTTAGTGCAAATAAATGTCAGGTAACTACATTTTGGGAATCCTACCATAAACTGTCCACTTAAACTGACTGGCTCAATATTAGAAGAGGTAAGTGAATGTAAAGATTTTGGAATTTTGATTACATCTGAACTTTCTTTTGACAATCATGTGAACAGTCTAAAGAAAAAGTTTTTTTGTCATTAAGGACTCTTACTTAAATCTATTTCCTTAGGGGACAATCACAGTCTAAAACGTCTTTATAAAACTTTTGTTTATCCCATTCTTGAATTTAATAATGCCTTTTATGTGTGTGTGTGTGTGTGTGTGTGTGTGTGTGTGTGTGTGTGTGTGTGTATATATATATATATATATATATATATATATATATATATATATATATATATACTGTAGATATATATATATATATATATACTGTATATCTATATGTTTATGTGTGGGTGTATCTATATATATATATATATATATATCTATAGATATAGATATATACAGTGTGTGTATATATATATATATATATATATATATATATATATATATATATATATATATAGGTTCATAGGTTGGTACTAGGCTATCGGCCCTAGGGCCTATACAAGCCTAGCCATAACAGTTCTCTGGCTATTTCTTCCCACACTATTTACTTCCCTGGACCCCTGTCTAGCAGGGCGACTGACATGATCCCCGGGGTGAATTTCCTTTCTCCCATCCAATCATCAAGGTTCCTTTTGAAAAGGGCCAAAGAGGCGCGTGCTTGACATATATGGGCAGTCTATTCCAGAGTCTGGGGAGTCTCTAGGTCAGGAACCTATCCTTCCAGCATGTTTTGTTTATTGGGATGACAAGGTTTAGATCCCTGGAGCGTGTGGCTCTGAGGGATTGGGATTTCTTTAAGTATAGCATGTCCAGCAGCTCTGGGTTTGACATGGCCTTGTATGTCAAGCAAAGATCGCCTTGGAGTAGACGATATGCGACAGAGTATAGCTGGAGTTTTTTAAGGCGGTCAGCATAGGGCATCTGCTTTAGGCCTGTGATTCTTTTAGTGAGATATTTCTGTGGCCTTTCCATTTGTTGCAGATGAGAGGTACATACCAAATGGGGCGTTGTATTCTATAATGGGTCTAATTAGGGATGAGTACAGTGTGACAATGACCTCTTTTTTTCTGGATGAAAAGCCCTTAGTGATGAGGTGTGCCACATAGAAGGATTTCCTGACTGTTGTGGCAATGTGGTTATTGAAGGTGAGACCACTGTCCACCTGTGTCCCTAAGTCTCTTATAACACTTTCAGTGTTTAGTGTACTGCCACCTATGTGGTAATTCACGGGTACATGTTTTTTCCCAAAGGGGATCACTATACATTTCTTGGCATTGAGCTTGAGCCCATGGCTCTGGCACCAAGCATCTTTTTCTGTAAGGCCCTTATGTAGAGTATCCACATCATTTGGGGATTCAATAATGGCTCCCAGTTTGCAGTCATCTGTTAACTTTGTTAGCCAGAGTCCCTTAATGTTGGCCTTTACTTCAGAGAAGTAGATGCCATACAAGAGAGGTCCCAGGACCCTGAGATCCTCCACTTGTCACTTGTCTGGAGCTGGATTTGGAGTCAGCTACTTTTACAGTGTGGGTTCTGTCAGTAAGCCATATATATATATATATATATATATATATATATATATATATATATACTGTGTATGTATATGAATATATATATATATATATATATATATATATATACATACACAGTATATATATATATATATATGTATATATATGGATTCCTATTACAAGAACGAAAGTTCACTACTTTGAACTTGTAATAGGAAGCCTCACTTCTGCAAAAGTTCACTTTAACGAAAGTGAACTTTTGCATAAGTGCACTTCACCGAAAACACCGCAGCACAGTGGAGGACATAAAAACAAGCTATGTCCTCCACTATGGTGCAACAGTCACGGACCTTGGGGTTAGAGCATGGGTTAGGGTAAGGGGATAGTTAGTAAAGCTATCCCCTTACCCTAACCCATGCCCTAACCCTAAGGTTCCTGACTATCGCACCATAGTGGAGGACATTGCTATGTCCTTCACTGAGCTGCAGTCGTCATGGACCTTAGGATTAGGGCACGAGTCATGGTAAGGGGATATCCCTATGGGCTATCCCCTTACTATGACCCGTGCCCTAACCCTAAGGTCTGTGAGTACTGCACAGAAGTTCAGTACAACACCCGTTCATTGTACTGAACTTCGCGTAAGTGCACTTTCGATTAAGTGCACTTTCTCTAGTGAGCATTCCATGCACTATTTCGAATTAGTGAAAATTCAATCTAGTGTATGGAACCCATATATATATATATATATTTATATATATATATATATATATATATATATATGTGTGTGTGTGTGTGTGTGTGTGTGTGTGTATGTATGTCTATATCTATATATCTATATATATATATATATATATATATATATATATATATATATATACTGTGTTTATATATATATATATATATATATATATATATATATATATGTGTGAGTGTGTGTGTGTGTGTGTGTGTGTGTGTGTGTGTGTGTGTGTGTATATATATATATATATATATATATATATATGTGTGTGTGTGTGTGTATGTATATATATATATATATATATATATATATATATATATATATATATATATTTTATTTTATTTATTTATTTATTTTACATTTGTTGACCGGGATTGTCCGACTGAGCTGAGGAGCCCTTTTTCAGCAGAGGCCCAGGGAGAAAACTCCAAGATATTATACAATTTTCATTATAAATTAGCATTAAACAGCAATGTTACAGGATTATTACAAGGCATTAAGTAACAATACAATGTTATACAGTGTCAATAGTCAGGAGTTTGGCATAACTATTTCAAGATGCATAAAAAGAAATATGTCATTAAGATGAGTATAGTTTTTGGGGTAAGTGGTCAAAAAACCCAGTTTTGTCATGATGTAGTTGCATGAAGGCAAGACAATTACAATAGAATGTTTCTCTGAGGCAATTTGCTTAATAGATTTAGAAGACAGTAGAAAGAGTAGTCAAGGAAGATTAGAGGGAGCTAGTGAGAAAAGTGAGTAAAGGGCAGAAAGTAGATTAAGGTATGAGAAGTAGGGGATGTTAAGGAGGGAGAGTGCAGTGGCACGTGTGTGTGTGTGTGTGTGTGTGTGTGTGTATGTATATATATATATATATATATATATATATATATATAAACGTATTTTTTCATAAATAAGACCTACTTTTTCATAAATAAGTCCTACCAGAGAATAAGGCCTAGCATGGTTTTCCAGGGTGGTCATGATATAAGCCCTAGCCCAAAAATAAGCCCCAGTTAAGATTGTCAACAACACACGATGGATGTGTTGAATTATAAAATAATATTGACACCCATTGACTGAGGTTATTGTACTCTGCTCGCCATTTTCGGACCATTTGGACACCCAGATTCTTCTCTTTGCGGAAAGTCGTAAGATTCTTTCCCTGGGAGTCCATCACAATTCTTACTATAACTCTAATCATCACTCAGACTTGACGGTAGAGATCCTTGTCCCATAAACACTGTCAGGTGTAAAGCACTCTCACTTGATAACGAACGGCTGTGGTTGTGTCTTCTTAACCGTCGCCATTTTGTGTTGCCACTCCAGTCTCATAAGTCTTCAATTAACCTCCCCTCCCCAGACAAGATGAGTGCAACAAGAAAGAGCTATTCCATCAAGTACAAGAAAGCAATCGTGGAAGACTCCCAAGGAAATAATCTGGCGGCTTTCTGCAAAGAGAAGAAGTTAGATCTCCGAATGGTCTGAAAATGGTGTGTAGCATACGATAACCTCAGTAAACAGGCCGACGAAGGAAATGCTAAGAAGTGCAAGTGTGGATCAGGTCGGCAACCATTATTTCCTGAGCTGTAAGACATCATCTGAGAATGGATTGCTAACAGTAGAGCAAAGGCTTTGTTAGTGCGCAGGGTTAATATTCAAGCATTTGCCCTTGCAATGGCACCACAGTTAGAAATATCCCCAGAAGAATTCAAAGTATCACAACACTGGCTGGATGGCTTCCTTCAGCGATATGAATGGTCTCTGAGAAGATCAACAACACTGTTCAAGCTGTAAGATACAGAAGTTATTAAACGTGCACTTGCATTCAAGTCCTTTGTTGATAGCATCGACTTTTCTAAATACCAACTCTCCAACGTGATTGCTATGGATGAAACTGCAGTGTTTATGGGCCAAGGATCTCAAACAACAATTGATCAGAGGAGTGCCTCGTCAATCTACATTCCCTCCGCTGGTTACGAGAGTGCACGTTATCTGTATTTTGGCAGTTCATCTAGATGGAAAGAAAACCCCACCTCTTAATCATTAGTAAGGGCAAAAAAGATAAGATTGAATGTGTTTCAGGCATTTGCATTCTTGAAACTGAAAAAGCCTGGTGCACACAAGCAGTTATAAGGAAGTGGGTCGATGTAATGCTGCCACTTGTTTTGCGAAGTGGCAAAAGAGTTCTGCTAGTCTGGGATTCAGCCAGCACTCGCCGTGCTAAAGACATGAAAAAATTCCTTGCACGTAGAAAAATAGATCAAATAATGATTCCTGCAGGAATGACTGCCTATCTCCAGACTCTTGATATTGCAATAAACAAGCCATTCAAGGACCATTTGCGCATGGAACTCAATGACTACATTGAAAATAAAATGGAGAGAGATCAGCATGGAAACTTTGTGAAGCCTAGCCTGCAAGAGGTCGTGACTTGGGTGAAAAATTCATGGGATAAAAACACTGACAGCTGTGTTGCCAGTGCACTATGAGCAGTCTACTTGGACAAGCAGTGCTCATATAAGGTGAGCTCTGTTGCTAGGTATGACAGATTGGGGCCAATGGTTCTACAGGAAATGTAGTCGCAAGAAATTCAGGCCAGAATTCGGGGGTTGGAGACTTATGACAATGTTCCAGAAGAAGATGACATGGCTGAGTTTTAATAACTTTTCTGTTATTGGGGCAATAGAATGGATTGCTTCTGCTTACAATTTTATTCCCCTCCTCCAATACACATGTATTGATATTTTTCTACACTTCCTGTTAAGCATGAAATATTGCACTGTGAAAGCCAAGGTGTAGATATTCTGAAGTTGAAATGTTTGTTGCACTGTTTATGTAGAATTCTCACACAACTGTTAACGCGTTATTTAGAACTGTTGCTCAGTAACAGAAAAGTACCAAATAAATGTCAATTTGTGTACATGAATAAATGTCGATTGTTTTACGGGGTGAGGTAAATAAGGCATCCCCTGATAATAAGCCCTAATGCGTATTTCAGCGGGGGAAAGAGTATAAGATCCGGTCTTATTTTTGGGGAAATACGGTATATGTTATTGTTGTGTCTTTCGGCATTTCCCGGTTAGGGGTCGCCACAGTGGAACTCTGGTCCGCTAATGATTGGCAGTAGATTTTTACATGCCGAGTTGCCGGCCCTGACACACAACCTTAAACGAAGGTAAGCCTATTCACGCATGTCTCCACACAGAAGACGCTTTAGCTGAGAATCGAACAGGACAACGTCTTACTGTCAGCCGACAACGCTACCGCAGCACCACCACAGCAGTTTTTACGGTATATGTATGTATATATATATATATATATATGTGTGTGTGTGTGTGTGTGTGTGTGTGTGTGTATATATATATATATATATATATATATATATATATATATATACGTGTGTGTGTTAGGACACAGTTACTTAAGACAGAAAATTCACCAAATATGTTTCTTTGCTAAAGCATCTGAGTTATTCTGATTTGTGCAAGAATTTAAAACTGTTTTCCATGCAATACAGATATTCTAGGGGCAAAATTCTGCTAGTATACAGAGTTCATAATGATGGCTTACTACAGACAGATTTTGTAATGCTTCCCACTACCCAACCCTAGAGCTTACAGGTACAGTAGCATAAACATTTACATTAGTAAAAAATGAACAAATATTTGAAATAAATGTATCTTTCAAAAGTAACCAGACTCTGGAATAAAATTCCTTGCAAGATCAGACACTCTTGACACTACAGTGGATATAAAAAGTTTACACACCCTTGTTAAAATGACAGGTTTTTGTGATATAAAAAAATGAGACCACAATAAATCATTTCAAAACTTTTCCCACCTTTAATGTGACCTATAACCTGTACAATTCAGTTGAAAAACAACAAATGTGTTAGGGGAAAAAAATAAAAAATGTACAATAAGCTGGTTGCATAAGTGTGCACATCCTTAAACTGATACTTTGTTTAAGTACCTTTTGATTAATTACAGCATTCAGTCTTCTTGGGTAGGAGTCTATCAGCATGGCATATCTTGACTTGGTAATATTTGCCCACTCTTCCTTGCAAAAGTGCTCCAAATCTGTCAGATTGCGAGGGCATCTTTTGTGCACAGCCCTCTTCAGGTCACCCCACAGATTTTCTATTGGATTTAGGTGTGGGCTCTGCCTGGGCCATTCCAAAACTTTAATTTTCTTCTGGTGAAGCCATTCTTTTGTTGATTTGGATGGATGCTTGGGATCATTGTCGTGTGAAAGGTGAAATTCCTCTTCATCTTCAGCTTTCTAGCAGACGCCTGAAGGTTTTGCACCAAAAGTGACTGGTATTTAGAACTAATCATAATTCCGTCCACCTTGCCTAAAACCCCAGTTCCAGCTGAAGAAAAGCAACCCCAAAGCATGATACTGCCATTGCCATGGTTCACCGTGGGGATTGGGTTCTTTTGGTGGTGCGAAGTGTTGTTTTTGCGCCAAACGTACCTTTTGGAATTGTGGCCAAAAGGTTCAACCTTGGTCTCATCAAACCATAACACATTTTCCCATATGCATTTGAGAGACTTGATGTATTGTTTTGCAAATTTTAGCTAGGCCTGGGTGTTTTTGTGTGCAAGAAAAGGCTTCCATCTTGCAACCCTACCCCATAGCCCAGACATATGGAGAATACAAGAGATTGTTGTCACATGCAGTACACAGCCAGTACTTGCCATTAATTCCTGCAGCTCCTTCAGTGTTGCTGTAGGTCTCTCGGCAGCCTCCCTGACCAGTTTTCTTCTTGTCTTTTCACAAATTTTAGAGGGACGTCCATTTGTTTGCAATGTCACTGTTGTCCCATATTTTCTTTACTTTTTGATGACTGTCTTCACTGTGTTCCATGGTATATCCAGTGCTGTGGAAATTGTTTGTACCCTTCTCCTGACTGACAGCTTTCAAGAATGAGACCCTTTGATGCTTTGTAAGCTCTCTGAAAACCATGGCTTTTGCTGTAGCAGGCAACTGAGTAAATGTCAGGAAAATCCTACTAGGACACCTGAGCTTTATTTGGGGTTAATCAGAGTATCTTTAATTGATGGGAGGTGTGTACGCAAGAAGACTGAATGCTGTGATTAAATCAAAAGGTGCTTCAACAAAGTATTAGTTTAAGGGTGTGCACACTTATGCAACAAGCTTATTGTACGTTTTTAATTTTTTATGTTTATCCCCTAACAGATTTGTTTGTTTTTCAATTTAATTGTACAGGTTATAGGTCACATTACAAGTTGGAAAAGTTTTAAAATGATTTATTGCGGTCTCATTTTTTATATCACAAAAACCTGGCATTTTAACAGGGGTGTGTAAACTTTTTATATCCACTGTATGTATTTATTTAATCTAAGGCTGGTTGCCTGGGTGGGTGATGAGGTGTGTATAGTATGACTTTCATTGAACAGTGTTTCTTGACGGCCTTCAGGTCTGAACAACTTGTGAGAACTTTACTGTAAGTCGTTTAGAGACAATGTCAGCTTTGTTCATCATTTTAAGAAAATTTTGAATATTTTTATTTTCATTAAATTTCAGAACATTTGCTATATGTTATGCTTTGTCACCAGGTAAGGACTGGCCTGCAAAAAGAGGGGTAGTTAGTAACCCTGTTGTAATTCTTTGACTTAATAGTCATCAATTCATAGTGGAAAATCAAGTTCAAGTGGGTGTCTTGAATTATCTTGCTACTTTACTGTTTTTATTGGGTCTATGTAGCCACCTAATGTCTTTTTGGAATGTTTGTGAATATGCTGCTATGTTACTGTTGTAAAAAGTTGCTGTGCATGTAATTCAAGTCCCAAACATCAAGGCCCAGAAACCTTCATGTTAGCAGTGGAGTGGCACCAGCTAGTATTGTCTAGCAGACAGAGCAATAGATTTTGTTACAACTGTTCATTTATTATTTGTATCTTTGGACTGGAAGTAATCAGGTTCCTGCATTCTGCAAAACACTGTTTGCCTTTCCTTTTACACAATTGGGAATGTTGATTTTCCAAATTGTTGGTCAGGTAAGCTGAATAATCTTGCTGTAATGCATATCATGTCCTGTACGTTAATGAAGTAATCGTAATAAGCATTTTTTATGCTTTTTCTTTTGTTTGTATTTTATTAATGCTTTCATTGGACTGCATGCATCTCCTAGACAGTGATCTCACTAAATAGAATCCTGCCAGTCAATTCTGGCCCAGTGTGCCATCTCATCACTTATGAAGTGACAGCAATATTTCTTATTGAGAAACACATCCTGTTAATAATAGCAGAACATAATGGTTTTCTGAATGAAAACATATGACTGACAGCTGAAGTAGCCATATCAGTTCTAACTGTCAGTTTGTTATTTTCCAGATCTTTTAAACAGATATCCTCATTAATACCTCTCAACCTCCTAGTGCAAGAAATCTGGACAAAGCCTAAAATAATGAGGGGGCAAAAGCCCCAGAAAAGCTCATATTTTAAATATTGCACTTATAAGCTAAAATTACACAATTTGTGTTGGCATTTGATTTCTGGAAGATATGAAGTGTGAAATTTGAATGTATTCCATTATTTAGTGGCTTCAGTCACCAGTAATTTGCCAGAAAAAACACAAGTTTTATGTGGAACAGACCTAAAATATGATGAAAAAATCTGAACATTTTGCGAAAATCTGCACATTGAGAGGTATTTACTCATTAGATCTGTACAGTACAGCTTTGTCAGAAATCTGATGTAAAAAAGGTAGCTGCGTCTGACGTCATTTGTATTCCATGTTGACAGACTTCTAAAACATCACGCCTCCCCAAAAAAACGTTTAAGCACATCCCTGTTTAAATTACCATGTATCAGAGCATACTTGTGATAACCAACTTCAACTTGTGGTATAATCCACACAGTGTAATATTTTAACGGATATTTTTGTCCATGTTGATGTTCTCCATTTGCTTAGGACAGTGTTTGCTACCTTTTCAAATGCTAGAGTAGTGATTTTTTTTATATACAAGTGTTAGATTTTGCAGAGCAAACCATACTCACATCCATTGCTGATACTTTCACTTGAACAAGTAAAAAGTCTTATGTGACAGATAACGTGTGGATATCACTACTCTGTACACAGATGAGAAAGGTAAAATCAGGTGTCAAGCTGTAATGCACCTTCAAAACAGTCTGTGGTCAAAGAGAATGATTTTCTCATCATGCCAAAATAAAAGCTCATTTGTGTAGGATTTTATTTTTATTTGAATGTGTTAACCAGGATAGAACACTAACTGACCAGTTTCAGTCTTAGCCTGGCCAAAATTGCAAAATACAAAAAGGTACTAATGTAGTTGCAAAATACAGTGAGAGAAATATATGCTATATAACAGAGAGAGCATTGTCATACACACTGTAGCAGGTATATACAACTATTTACAAATATTTGCAATTAATTATCAGTGGGTGTACATGCAGGTTGTATCTTAATAGGTTTAAAAGTAGTGGTGCTTGGTCAGTTAGTAGGATGCATTGAATGGTTAGGTAATGTTGCCAGAGAGATGGCATTGGCACCTGGCTACTGTCTTAAGGTAAGCCTTAACATTTTTTCAGAACTGGACAGACAGAAACTACAACAGATCATATATGTTTTCAGTATATATAATTTAAGGATATAATTACAGTTTATTAGTGACTGTTAAGAAGAGTATGATCTTCTCATCATGGCTGTGACAAAGGGAGATACTGCCAGCCCAGCTATCTGGAATAATGTGCATAATTATAGTTCATTTGTGAATATCGACATGATTCATGTAAGATGCTTGTGTTACAACTGTATTAGAAGTGTATGTCGTGTATACCATACTTGTTTGCACAGACGTGTGTTGAAAAAGGTTTTAAGGTTTTTGCAAAGTGCTTGAAATGTATCCACAGTGTGGTCTACTGGAATAGAACAGAAATGTACGTGCACTTATTGTAACTGTTTATATGTATATATTTTAACAATAGAAACTGGAACACAGGAGGTTAACTTCAGTAAAATAGCTGAAATCAAATTACTTTATAACTATGCAATAAAAAATAACGTTCAGTTTCAATGCAGCAAGGAGACAACATCAAAAACTAGGGAGCTTTCTGTGTTGTCTCTAAGGTGAAATAATTACTAGTCTTGATATGTGAAGGGATGTAATTGTTTTATGATTTCCAGCATCTGCCAAATATCTGAGGTCTCTGCATTTTCACAGGTAGTTGCTAAATACTGCCAGATTCTAGCAGTGGGGATTTCACCTAGGACTGAGTCAGATGACAAAAAATGATGGCATTCTGCACACTATTCCAGCAGTAATATTTGAGATATTAATTTGAGAACACTCTGAGAGGGACACTGCATTCTGTATTCTGTCTTGGACCTGACAACAACAGGAACCATTCACCACACATCTGCTTTGCTCTTAAGTAAGTTAACTAGGGTATAGTAATTCTCTTAATTTCAGTCAGGAATATAGTGAAGCATAGTTGAGATGTTTTTATTTCTTTATTTGAGACTGTCCTGCAATGTTGTTTGAAATATTTCATGTGATTTTTTTTACTTTGATGTCACTATGAATACGTACTGAGTATTTTTCTTGTTGTTTTACTATTTATTATTAAATATATTTAAACCTTTCATTGTGGTTGATCTGTGTATAGATATTTAAGTTCTAAGAGTACTTTCATATTTATTTAGTAACACTGTGTAGGCCGCTTCTAATAGCCTTGCTCTTGGTCAAGCTACCATTTGTATTAGTAGTAACATTACACAGCAAGATTGGACACCCTTTGTTAAAGGTCTTATAGTAGCTGATTAGGAGCTCGTTGGTGACAATGATAACTACCTTATAGTCTGGGCAAAAGGAGCATAACTAGTAAACCTGTGCCAGCCTTTCCCAGGTGTGTGTGTGTGTGTGTGTGTGTGTGTGTGTGTGTGTGTGTGTGTGTGTGTGTGTGTGTGTGTAAATCAAAGCTCAAAGTATGTGTGTGTCAGCTACTTGAGCAGGGATACAAAGCACTGGTTGGACAGAGCGGGTGCTGGAGGTCTCCGCTTGGCCACTCAGCTGAGATCTCAACACTATAGCTGTGCCAGTGGGGAGTCTTATTGGGCATCTGCAGAAAAAGGGAGAAACCAGCCCCGGAGTGACTGTGATCTTTGTGTGCTCTTAACGAAAATTGTACTTGATGCAGAGATCTGCATCTGGAAATACTGTGTGTGTACCTGTCATCTTCCCAGTGTACATCCCCCCACTGTTGCCAGTGATGAGGATTGAGCCTCCTTGATTACTGGTCCAGTGGTAGGTCATCACAATGCCCATCAGCAATTCTTAGATCGTACTGCAGCAGCTATATTAAATATTAGGTAATGATTACTTTACCCAGTGGGTTATGGATGCTCATTTCATTTAAACTCTCTTGTTGTAGTAATAACCTATGTGTGCCTGTAAAGATTTCCATTTAGTTACTAGGCTTGCAGTCCAGGGGACCATTAAGGAGTCTAGCCCAAATTCCCAGATGCCCCCAGTCACTGTCTGATTAAGTGACTTGCTCAAGGACACACAGTAGGCAAATGAAGATTGAAGGAATCGAACCCTGAACTAAAGTTCACTTCTTTAACTCTCTGTGCCAAGTGATACTTATGCAGGTGTGCTTTTTGGCAATTCAACTTTTGATGATGACAGTGTGCTTGCCTTCCTTCTCAGCTTGTATTTCTTTCTGGCCTAATTCTAGAAAGCCCCGTGTAAACAGGTAATGTAGAAAATATACCGGAAGCAGTTTGAAGATAATGTACTAGAAAAGTGAGCAACTGTAGTTGAAACGTGGCTATTTAATAATTTTACTTTTGCCTGACTTTTTTAGAATAACTTGTGAAAGAAAATTACTAGGAATAGGGATGAACTTTTTTTTCCAAAGCTGCCATGCTGTAGAGTTATTTTTCTGCTTGTAATTAGTCACTAATGTGTTTTCTGTTTTATTAAATTTTTGAGAAAAGTAAGCGAATGCAATTTGTCATTTGTTTTACTTGAAGAATGAATTCTTAATGCATCACTTGACTGGAATTTGAAGTGATTTCTTGGTAAGACCTGCTTTAATGCCCTTGATGGCCCACTGAGCAAGAAACATGTTCAGGCCACTGTTTTAAGAAGCTAAAGGAGTGCTTTTAAGATTACATTTGCTGATGTGCATTGCGAAAGTGTTTACAGTGTAAACATCAAAACATCATAAGTACAGAGATTACAACAGCCGTTTAAACAGTGTAGTCTAATACATCATGGGTATGTAGTCATTTAACAAATAAATGCTAGATATTTGCTTCCATGACTCTGAGCAGTCAGGTACTTGATGCATCAGATTACTACGTGTGTAACATCCGTCATGAAAGATGTCTTCAGGGTTATTTACTGCACAAAGATGCTAGTAAATACACTGGAATATTATTCCAATAAAAATCTATGTAGTGGTGTAAAGTGTGCAGAAGAGAGAGTGTGTGTGTGTGTGTGTGTGTGTGTGTGTGTGTGTGCGCGCGCGTGCGTGTGTCCGTCTGTGTGCATGCGCGTGTGTGTTTGCGTGTGCGCGCACGCGCACTTTACACTGTGAATACCAAGATTTTGACTGCAGACATGTAGATAGTGATAGGGCCTACATATGTAATGCCGTCTTTAGATTTTTTTTTTCTTTGTACGATTCTGCTATTTGAACCATTTGGATGCATGACTGGAATGATGCAATCATAGTGGTATTGATGAGTCTTTATACATTTTAGTAGGCACTGATATTTTTCTCACTTGAGTTTGACAAGATAATGCTTTTGTGGGTTTCTACATGTAAAATAGTATTAAAATATTTTCATATTGATTATGAATTTTGTGGCTAAAAAGAACTCACTTCCTGATTTGGACCCTGTCTTCTTTGTGGGCGTTAAACTTCTCTCAGGCTGCCCTTTTTCTGGTGGGCCACAATTTGGCTAATAGAATATCTTGCTTCCATGTTGTCTTGTAAATAACTTTTATTTAGTATTCCGTAGGGATTGGGCTTCCCAGATGACCCCCCCCCCCAAGTAGTTGGTGAAATTTCACTTCAGTGTCTCTTCTTTTTTGGGTGGCTAATGTTAGTTCACTGATTGATTAATACCCTTGATGACTACTGACCATTCCATTTCTTTTTATATTTCATTTTCTGTGAGTTGAATGCCTTGCTTTCTGAGCTATGCCAGACCTTGCTTCCTGCGACCTCCATTTCCTTGAAAAGAAAAACACCTCCATCGATAAGCATTCCAGAGGCCTAGTTTTACACCAAAATATCAAGTAGACATGATTCAGGGATACTTTTTATCACTCAAAACCACTTTTTTATCACCCATGACCTTTTTGTGTTTCCAACAAGCTTCTGCTGAATAGTTTATGTAAAACCCTAGCAGAATTCAAATTTCAGTAAGGTGAATGGAAGGGATTGTGTGAATTCCTCCCTGAAATTAGTGGCCACAGTTTGTTTAGCTACTCCATACTAAAGATTTTCACACGTCTGTCCTTTTTTTGTTTCTTCCCTTCCTTTTCTCCAGCTTTTCCATGTATCTTTCATGAAAAATAATGAAAGGTAATAATATTCTGTCTGTGTCTCTCACATTGTTTGCCTTCTGTCATCATCTTCTAAACTGTTAGCTCACCTACAAGAGTTCTTTTATGGCTTTGTTGGCTAAATCTACAAAGTCTGACATACTGCTAAGTGTAAACCTATGAAATGGGTTGGTGGACTGCTCTTTGGACCCTTTTTCAATACTTACATCAGTAATGTAGTATTTACAGTAGTAAATAAGTGTAGAGAGTAATTTGAACATGATAGGCATATAGCATCTTACCTAACCATTCTGATCCAGCTTCCCAAAAAAACACTGCTAAAAACATGTGGGTACAGATCCTATCGCTTAGTAGAGATCATTTCTACATTAATGCACTTTAGGTAATATTTCCAGTTAACCTGGGATGTGTAATGCAGTGTTATAAGTGAAGAAAAACAAATCATGCTTAATGTAGTAATTCCAGTACCTGTACTGTCAAGGAGAAAATTGTAGCAATCTGATGAAATCATTAAGTGTGACATGTAACAGTTACCTAATGTACGTAATGCATTTACACTTACAGATTCATAGCTTCATGTGTTGTGACAGGGCTAAAAACACTAAGGTCCTTACAAGCCTAGCTGCGCACCCCAAACCAGTATCATGGGTGTCTGTACAGTGGGGATATGTTAGTAGGGAAGGTGTTGGTAAGGATAAAACTTTTCTTATTCACAGCTTGTATCCATAAGGGAAATGGGAGCCAGACCTGGGTGATGTATTTAAAATGTCCCATCCAATTGCCAAGTTTTCCTTATAATAGGGTTAGAGATGAACTCTGTTTTACAAGGATGGGGGGGGGGGCTAGTCCATAGCACAGGGATACTTTGGGACACATATCTGTCTCTCCAGCATGTTCAATTTCTATCACAGGTGAAATTCAGATCCTTGGAGCTAGTGTTTCTGGTGTTGTTTGCTTTGCACGCGTGCAATAGATCCATCAGGGCTCAGTCTGAAGTTCTAAATGCTATAAAATGTCAACCTTGAACTTTGTGAAATTCTGCTCACCTGTATAGGTAAGTAGCTGAATCCAGTGTGCAGGAATAACTTCATTGTAATCTTCTCCTGCAACAAAGCCAAAGTTGTGTCTTTTCAGGGTTAAGAGCCCTTGACTCTGTAACTGTATGAACTTATGTACAGCCTGTGGGCCAGGGGAGAACAGTATTCATAATTTAGTAGCTTTACTTAATGTCAGTCTGGAGGTCAGCAAAGTATCCATTATGGTTACCTTGAAGCAGGATAACTTTTAAAGTAAGAAGCAATGGTCCAGCCCTTCAGGGTGAAAGGTGTGCACAAAACATTACAGGTATGTGTTTACTATCTGAGGGACAGATGGGCTATTAGTTAAGCAGATGTTGTTAAAATGACTAACCACTTTCTACCAGGAAAGGGCCCAGCTGCCGCTTTACCGTATCATGAGAAGAGTATAGGCAACTAATGCATGTTTTAAGAATGTATGCACAGCAGTAATTTATCCTATGACTACTTGATTTGCCTTGTTTAACTTAACAAAGCATCACTGTTTGGACTTAACATTCTGCGTAAAGCCTTGTAATTGCTATATTTTCAAAATAATTTCAGTGCTGTTGCTTCCTTGTCTTTTCCTGGATTAAGATTCTAAGCTGTTGGAGTGTATCCCCTTGGCTGGGGCTACACTCGAAGTGGTCTCAGACTGATAAGATTGTAATGATAAGCAGTTTCTCTCTGTGTTTCCCATTGAAGTGACCATGTTTCTTAGGATGTATACTTGGGCATATAGTTAGAAAAAGTATTTATTTATAAGGTTTAATAGTTTAAAAGTTATATGATATCTGTCATAAAGGGAAAAAGCCTTGACTATAGCACAGATGACTTGGGTTCAATTAGGTGTGTGGGTGACTGATGAAGCGGCATGGAGGGATGAGGGATAGGCACAGTCTGCGAGTGAGGGTGCTTGTCAGTGAAGTGTGGCCCAAATAGGGGAGTTGCCCTTGAACATAGTTGATAGGTGTGAGAAGCATGGAAAAAGAAGGGCATATAAAAATAAAAAGAAAGAAAAGAAAGGCAAAGCATACAACCCCCCCCCCCCCCCAGTGGAAGCTCAGATGGTAGAAGTCCCCAGGATGCCTTTAGGATTCACGTCTGGCCCCAGTAAATGCTGTAATAGTTTTTTTTTTTGGGGGGGGGGGGTGAGGATGGCTGGTGGACCTTTCCTGGGGCACTGGGGGCTGGGCTTGTACTATGAGGTCCAAGGGAACCAAAACAAAATGTATGAGGTCACAAATCTTCTTAAGGGGAGCTTTCCTTTTTCTACATTTGTGGGTGAGCTGCCCATTAGCCAAGGTGCCAGTGATGCTTTTGTGGGGCTCTGGATGGGTACGTTCTTAGATTTGATGCAGACATAATGCCCCATAACTTCCAAATGCCCCTGATTTTGTCTCATGTTTTTGCCCGGTCTCTCCTAACATTTTTGATTTTCTAGTAAAGTACTGCAGATTACAGACAGTCCTTAATTCCGGAGATTGGAGTTTCTTTTTTCTTAATGTTCAGGAAATATGAGTAGATACAAAACCTGTTCTGTTAACTTTTTAAGCGAATTAGAGTAATATTTAAAAATTATCCCTGATTTTGGGCCACTGTCCTCCCATTAGTTTTGCCTTTTTCCTGAATTACGTTTTTTTTTTTAAACACATTTATTAGTTGTACAAGTAACATGGTGACTTGAGTATTCATTCAATATTAAAAGAGAAACAAAACCATTCCTAAGTAGTTACTAGGCTTGCAGTCCAGGTGCCATTGAGGAGCCAAGCTCAAATCCCCAGTTGCTACTGGTTAAATGACTTGTTCGTGGTCACTCAGTAGGCAGTGAGGGTTGAGAGAATCAAACCTTGTACTACATGAATTACAGCTCATAGCCTTAACGTTCTGCGCCAACTGCCATTGCAAAGACTTTTTCCCTTGTTAGGTCTTATGCACTGTGATTTCAGTCTTAACAATTATTATTCAATTTAATAGTGCATAGGTTGTTCAAATCCTACCCCCTCCAAAATATCTCTCCTTTTGCTAAACATTATTCTTTATGTATTTTTCCCACAGATTCATTTTGTTTCTATGTAGTTTGCTCCTTCCCTTTTGTAAATATCCACCTCCAATTTTTTTTTACTTTCTTTACAACATTCAGTAATTCTATTACAGTGGGTTTTGTTTTAGATTTCCATGTTCTAATTGCTTTTTGGCAGCCAACAGCATTAAACTTAGTAGGGTCTTTCTGTGTCCAGACAATTCAGATTTTATATCTCATTTCGAAAGAATCATTTATAAACTCGGATACTTTTTAGGCTATTGATCTGTGAGGATGTTAAGTATAGCTTTACATTCCTGTGGTAGTTTGCAGTCCTTATATTTTACAAGCAAACAACCCCGAGATGGACCAAACAAGAATATGCTGGAACATTTACACATTCCACCTATCCATGAGGGAGAGAGGGGTGCTTATCCGGTTAGTCATGCATTTTCCCAAATTACATGTGACTAGATTGAGATGTGCTTTGCTTTATTTGGAGTGGAAGACTGTATATTAGAAGTGGTTCTCTCTGTGATACAAACCTATCCCACCATCATGTACTGTTTATTTTTCAGAAGTGATTGAGATCCCTTGAGCAGGTGTTTGATACCGTTAGACTTGCATATGTGTAATAGGCCTAACAGAATAGTCAGTTGAAGCTCTGTATGCAAGGCAGAGTTTCTTGTCAGAAGCTTGTATAAGTACTGAGAAGAAGGGCCACATAGTTTTTTTAATTTGGGCTCCTGATTTTTTTTCATGGGAAAATGTTGTAGTCATTCTAGTTGTAGCAAGTGGTTGGACAGGTACATACCCAAAGGGGCATTATACTCTCAATGACTCACCTACTGAGTGCTGAGTACAGTGAAACAATTCCAGTAGATGTAATCAGTGCGATAAAAAAGGACTTCCTCACAACAATGGATACATAGTGATCAAAGAACAGTTCATTTTTGACATGGGTTCTGAGATTTCTAACTGTGGGATCAGTTTTCAGTGTGATAGTTACAAGGGGAGTAATGCTTGCCCAAAGCATATGATCATACACCTCTTGGTATTTAGTATGCCCATGGTTTTGACACCAGCTAATTGTCTGGGGCAGGCCCTCTTGGAGGACCTTGGTTACCTCTGCGGAGGTTGTGATGGCACCAAGTCACCCACCAAACCTTACCATCATCTTTCCTTAGTTAAAATAACTTGGTCTCCAATATTTCTGCAAAAATACCCTTTAGGGATTTTTTAAAATCTATGAACTTGTTGCATTCCCAGAAAAACATGTTCCCAGGTACCCCTGTACTTCCCATTGCTCTTGCAGCAACTGCTTTCAGTCTCTGGAAAAATTCTATAAAGTCTACTCTGGGTATACAAATACCTGAGAACCCACTTCCAAACAGAAATCCTACACTTTCTGGATTTTGCATACTTGGGAGCCAGAAAATGTTTGCATTCTGTATTTACTTTTCATTATCCTTTCCCAGACTTTCCGAACCTTTCCTGATTAGCATTTGTAGTTATCATGCAATATATCATTTGCGTTACTAATCATCTGTTGTTCTAGAATCAAGTATAAGCTCATTCAGAGCTGAGCTGTCATTTATCACCACTTCCTATCCCTTTCTCTATAGCTGTACTCTGTAATCAATCCCTGCTAGGGAAGGCAGTTTCTAACCTGCAGTCCAGACTTCAGCTTGGCCTCATCCAACTCCATGACTTTTCCCTCCCTATTTTGTTGCTACCAGTGCTTTGGTTCCTTTGCTAAATTTCTCTAATAAATTCCAGCCCCCCCCCCCTTGCTTTTTTTCTCTGCCCCTATTTGCAGACATCTTTTTTGTTGTGTCTTTCGGCTTTTCCCGGTAGCGGAACGCCGGTCCGCTAATGATTGGTAGTTGATTTTTACGTGCTTACATTGATAAAATTCCCATATTGGCTGAGTTCTGTACTTTGTAAATATAAAATGATGTTTGGTTGCTAATGTTCATCTCAAGTGCCCATCCAAGATGCTACTGTCCTTATTTCATAAACTCCCCACCCGTTTCAACATAGTTTCTCTCTCTTTGATTTGTAATCTCCTGCTTATATTATGTATATGAGGCTTAACTGTGTAGATCTGAAGTATCTTTTAAACACAGGTTGCTCCCCTATTTGTTCAAAAGGATTCCCATTCACTTGCAATAATGCTTTAACTTTTGATAATTCCTCTAAATAAGTCCTGTTTACATCTTTCTCATATCTCTTTTTTTTCACTATCTGTTCTAAAGAAATGTGTTAGTTTCCTTGCAACTCTTGAACCATTTCCACCACCCATTCCTTTCAGACTTGTTTTTTTAATCGGTGAATAGGTAAGCACCACCGTGACATTTTACTGTGTTACCCTGCATTTTAATCTTACTCTTTTCTGGTGCTTCAGTTAAATACTCATGCTCCTGTCCTGTCTGGTCCAGATATTGTACCTTGGAGAATAATATGTAAGTTCTGTCTGGGTTCCTGCTAATTTCCCATCTCCATTCCAAATATTCTCATATATTTCTTCAGAAATCTACCCTCTGTTGTTTATGTTTTCTTTTATAGGTTCCCCCTGTTACATCTTCACTATTGCATATCCTGTTCCATTCCCCACCCATGAATAATAATCACCGCCGAAAGCTGATTACCTCTCCCATAAGCTTCTCAGTAGTTTTAGGTGGAATGTAAGTACATGCCAGCCTAAGCTTCCTTCCATGCTAGTATTCACTTATTAGCACATATCTACCCTTGATTAGTTTTGGAGCTTCTCTTACAGTTAGTATTAGCCCCCCCCACCCCCCACCCCCCACCCCCCCACACACACACACACACACACAAACCTTTTTTCCTTTGTTCCTGATTCTCTGCTGAATAACCGTTCTGGAGTCCTTTCTATACCAAATTTGTGTTCTCATGTCTTAAGCGTGTCTACTGTAACACTGTTTTTACCCTACACTTAACATAATTCAATACTCTGCTTTTTGTCTGTATCTACAGTGCCATTTACATTCCAGTGTATAACCAATAATACATTCTGACTAGTTATAAGGCAGTCATTCTGATAGTATTTGTCCAGAATTCTTTTTTTTTTTTTTTTTTTTTTTTTAAATTTCTTTTTATTGCCTTTTAGTTATAACAAAACAAATCATACAAAACTATAATACATTATAAAATATGTAAATAGAAGTCACTCTACAAGAACTAACTATATACAAAACCCATCTATGCGAGGTCCCTAACAAGAAGGTTTAAATGCAGAGTATTTATGTTAGTATAAACTCATACACCATTCTCCAAGTGTCCCTCTGTGTAGGATTTAGCCTCATGGAATACCACAGATATTTGTGGGCAGAAATATGCTTCCCAGCAATCTTTTGGAGACCTTCCCAAGAAAGAGTCGATCTGTCCCTCCAATTTAAGGTGATATAGTATTTTATCAGCATAAAAGAAGTTATAAGAAAGTGTATATTCTTAACGTCCTTCCCTTCCGGGGGTATATGGAGAAGGGCAAATTGCCAAGAGAGCGTAGATTTTTCATAGCCCATTATTTCTAGTTTGACTCTGAGGGCACACCAAAGCCTGTAAGCGCACTTGCAACTCCAAAAGATGTGCATGATATCTGCCTCCATCGTAGGGCAGAATTGGCAAAAGGGAGGGATTTCATTGTACATCTTGTTTAGTAAAGCTGGGGTATAGTATCGTTATTTATTAACATAAGTTGGGTATATCTGAACTTTAGCAGGGGTATAGCTTTGGAAAATTTTCGAATGGCTTGGGCAATGGACTCAGAAGAAATCGAGGGGTCTTGTTTTAACCAAAAATCAGAATGGATAGCATCTTTCGAGCATCTGATTGCAGAGATTAGTTTATAAGCGTGAGAAACCATTTTCTTTTTACGAGTTAGAAGATTCCATAATACCTTACATAATTCTAATTGGTATTCATGAATGTCGATACCCGCCCAAAATCTACTACAAATATCTTTTAATTGCCTAATCATGATGGAGTATTTGAGCGGAAGTTTAAGTCTGTTTCTGATGGAAGACGTATCATCCATCTTTAGTGAAAAGAAGTCAAGGACGGTTTTATTTTTGATCAGGGGGTATGGATTCAAATTAATTATATTCTCGTTTAGTTTAATGTTAGGATTAAGGTGTAAAGGTTGAAAAAGAAGAAAAGGTAAATGTAGGTTTAAGGATTTAAACAGGTTTTGCGTACATTTGATTTGGGACCATAGGTCATTTTGAATTTTATACTTTCTTTTGGCTGTGATATCTAAAAAAGAAAGTGCCATGGGATTAATGGAAAGCGATTTGATATAATTGTGATAAAGCTTGACCCAAGATGGACTCCAGGCCATTAATTCTTCTCTAAAAGTGGCGATGTTAATTATTCTACTGCTTCTAATTATTTCGTACATTAGTCTAAAATCTGGAAGATCTAGACCACCTTTATCCTTAGGGTAAACTAATTTTTGATAGGTTATTCTGATGGGTCTCGGGTGCCATATAAATTTCGAGAGAGATGTGTGTATATTATTAAAGCTTTTATTATGTATCAGAGTGTTGGTAGCATTCAGGACGTACAGCAGTCTCGGTAGAATATTCATTTTGATAATGGCTACTCTCGAGAAAACCGGCAGTTTTAATTGAATCCATCTTTCTAGGTCCTTTTGTATCAAGTTCCAACACCTCGATATCCCCTCATGTTGTTGCATATTTCCATCTGTCTTAAAGGATATACCTAGGTATTGTAGGTGGTCGTTAACTTTTATATTAGGCAGGGATCTTTCACTAGGTAGTTCGAGTAAATGTTAATTGGGAAGATCGTTGTCTTATCTAAATTTACTTTATAATTTGAGAATTTGGAAAAAGTTTGTAAGGTATTATTAATTTTGTTAATATCAGAGTTGGGAAGGGAATAGTAAATATTCAAATCATCCGCGTACGCAGATAGGGGTATTTCGGTATTGAATAACCTTGGAATATAATGGAATGTTCTCTGCTTAATTAGCAGAAGCAGAGGTTCTATATAGAGGTTGAATAAAAGTGGCGATAAGGGGCAACCCTGCCTAATCCCATTATTAATCTCTATCCTCTTTGAGGTATTCTTGTTTATTTGTAACGTAGTATATGCATTTTTATAAAGAGTGTTAAGAATGTGGATAAACTGTGCTGGGAATTTAAATCTTTGTAAAACAGAGATCAAGAATTTTTTGTTTATTCTGTCAAATGCTTTGGATGCATCAATAGCGAGGGCGTAGTATTTGTCCAGAATTCTTAAGGAAAGAAATTGAGGGGTATGGGTAATCGACATAGGCTCTACCCACTTCAGGGTCTCTCTTAAACTCATTGCTGATATGAATACTGCCACATCTTTACTATCTCTTGGTGAAGCTGTGCGTTTGCTGGCAAATAGTTTAAGACTTCTGTGAGTTCTTTTCAGCAGGAACAGCTTCTTGTATGGTCAGCTGAAAACTTCAGGAAGACAGAAAAGAGACTGTTGTGCAGTTATATTTTCCGTACTCTTCAGGGATACCAAAACTCTATAGTCTTCCTGTTGTTTAACTGACTGTGTGATTTACCAACTTTGTAACACATTTAAATGTTAACCGTAGAGCATTTTAATCCATATACTCTCTTTTTTTTCACTGAGGCCTTCTACTTGTTAATTTTACTTTATTAAGCTTTCCAGTTAAATTTGAACTCTTTGTTTGCTTAGTGTTTGTTGGATGTGACTTCTTGGAAGATGTCACATTTGTAATTTTGTTTATAAAACTTAAACATCTACAGATAATTTGCTTTGTCAGAAGTACACATACCCAGATGTCACAAATGTACATTCTTCTCTTTTATAGTCATTGTTTGCTGACAGCATGGGTTACTCAGACTCCATTAACAACAGCCCTTTGCATAGCGTGTTTTGCTTATGTTGCAATAAAGTAAACTACACAATTTATTTTCAAGCTAGTTGAAAAAAATGCCTTGAGAAAGTGGCAGTAACCAAAATACAAGTTTGTTTTTCTAGCTTCTGCTTTATTTTGAATGCTAATTTCTCTAAATAAACTAAATGGCACCATAATATAAAGAATTGTTTGCTTATTTAACTTTCTCTTTTATTGACTAGTTCTCCATGTCTTCGTTTGAGGTTATGCTGAGCTTAACATTTTGCCTGTCGCTTTTTCAGCCTTGCTGTGGATACCTGTCTGTTCTTAAAACATCTTTTAAGTCCACTTTATTAACAAAGAAAATTTAAGGTAAAATGGGTTACCGTTTTAAAGGAGAGGTAAAAAGAATGTTCATGCCTCTACATTTGAATGACTTAGATGTCTGCATAGTAGAAATACATCAATGCAAAGTGTAAATGCCACCATTTAAAATCATATCAGAACTACACTAACTTGAGGTAGTCTTCTTCTAATTTAAAAGGGGCTATGTATGTTACCATCATCAACATTCATTTATAACATGATTTTCATGCAAAGTACTGTGTACAGTCCACAGATGTAATATATAAACATAGGTAAACCAGAAACTATATCAGTGTTTGTAATGACAATTTTCACTGTCAGCTTAGCAAGCTTATTTTAAGTTACTGAGCCAGAGCCGATTGTCAACACCTATTGGAAGGAAGTGATAGCTACAGCTAGAGTTCAAAGTGGTTAAGTGCCACGTAAGTCAAAGATATGCAGGTAGCAAATCACAGATATAGACCTGTGGAACACAGTCATTTTCAGGGACTTGCTCTTTCAGGAGTTCAGACAGGTGTAGTACAGTTAATACCATATCTTATAAAGTTTGTGTCTGGAAATGGTTTGACTAGTGTTCTAGATTTATAAATGACCTGTACTTAATAAAGCAACATGTTAATTTTTTTAAAAAACTGCAAGGTTGCAGAGGTGCCTGATCTCATAGACTGAGATACCATTAGACGCACAAGGTCCATCTCATTTGCATCTGCATGAGACAAAACAGGCAAAACTCAGAATATTGAGATACAAATGAAGTGCGCAATGTGGTATTAGATATATTGAGTAGATTTGTTATTCTCCTATAATTACCTCCATGTAGAATTCATTACTGACAATACTGCTTAACATTTCATTGCTTGTTGCCAAACTTCTTTTTGCCCCTTGAATGAGATCAGTCCATATGCAGCATGACTGTAAGGCTGATTTCACAGCCCAGTTGAAAATTTGTATAGAAACAGAAGAGCAGAGCATATACGATAAATGTACAACATGTCAAATTTACCTGTTGTACTTTAAAAGCAAACTTCATAAGTCTAGTGTGTTCTGCGTATATCTAATGCTGCAAAGTATGTGAATTTCTGCGGAAAAAAATTGCATAACATGCCGGCAGAAGAGTAATGCTGCTTTGCAGCAGCTGAGTAGACATCCATATGCAGAACTTTATAACCAACGGAACATGCATAACAGCATCTGTGTGTTTAGACAAGGGCAGAGTATGTCCCTGAGTAGGTACTGAAGGCTGAATTTTAACAAAGTAATCAATGGCTATTAATCAAACAAAAGCCACCTCACTGTCACTGCAGCAACGTGCACCAATGGTGACATAACCGGTCCCTCCCAAAAATTTGGACTTGCACAGTTACAGATATTTGATGTTGTATACATGCAAACATATAAACAACACAGATATGTATGGCAACAGTTGTACAGAGAAAATACACAGAACACCCAGAAATGGACAGAAGGATGACCACAGCCTGTTTGACACTGTTGCCTCTGCACATAATATGCACAGTTGTGCTAGTAGAGAAATGTAGGCTGTTAACTACCTGGATCCCAGCTGTTTTGAGATCAGTTGTGTCTTATGGCAGTGACATTAGTTAAAGTCTACAAAGACCTAATGACATTAAAATGATGGCTGGCACAGCTGACTGTTGTAATATGCTGAATACTGTGCATAGCTTTCAAGAATTACAGTGCTGACTGCTGAACACCAGCCCTCACATCTTGATCTGCAGTGTGCATTGCATGCACTATAGAGCTGCAGATATAAAGACTTCCCATGAATACAGCTGTGCGTGCGTGTCTGTGTGTGTGGTCACTGTGCCATTCCCCCACCAAACTCAGTGGTATACATTTCTAACATATCAGTGATGTGGCCGACTGTGCCCTACTTAGCACTACTTGCTTCTAGTCTGACCGTTCCATCTTCCGCCTGCTAACTGCAACTGTAATATGTCTACAGTGCCCCTACCTCCTACAGGTCATGGAACTACTGATGTGAAGTTGTTCAGTCTCGCCATTTGTTCTTTAGATGTGGGTTTGGAGCCGATCCATCGGCTCCGAGTCGGCCGCTTTCCAAGCTCAAGATCTTTGAGTAGCTCGAGGCACAGTCCCTATCCCATGATGCTCTCCTACCAACCCCAGATTTAGTTTGCCACTGCAACGGATCGCACGATCTTCGGAGGAAGCTCGGGCCAGTAACCTTTTTTCTTCTTAGAAGAATATATAATAACTTGTTTAGACTGTCAGGGATCTGATATTTGTGAGACTTGTCATATTTCTTGTAATTGTTGTTCAATGAGTTAACTGTATATTGTTATATTTTTGTCTTTCTAATTCGGAGCGGTTGCTCCTAGGCCTTTAGCCTTTCTTCACTTGCGTTTTACTTGACAGGGCTCTGTCAAAATTAAATCCCCATCTCCTCCTTGTTCATAGGTGCTTAGATTTGTTGTATCTGAACGTTTTTGTGTCAAGACCTTATAAAATAATTCTTGTAGTCAATTGCAGTTCAGGGATCTGAACTTTCTAGAAGTTCTTAGTGGTTTTTTGACTTTATTGACATCATTGTTTATCAGGGATGTAATATTTGTGTGTTTTCTTTGATATCATGTCTGAGAAACAAAAATCAGGATTTAAGAGATGTGACTGTGGACAGAAGATGTCCATCACCGATAACCACATTTCTTGTGTGTACTGCTTGGGTCCACTACATTTGCAAGAGGATGCTCTATCTGCCATTCCTTCAGTGGCAGGGTTTTATAAGAAAGGTGAAGGAAATTGATGGACAGAGGGCTGTTGAAGCCAGACTTTCAAGAAGCATTAGACAAGACTGACCAGATCTCCAAGTCCTCGAAGGGGTCGAAGTCTTCTAAGGTGTCATCGGAGCACGAGTCTTCTGCTCCAAGCACCTCTGGGAAGTCTCTGTCGCGGGCTCCGCAGCCTTCGGAGCCGTGCACCAAAATCTTACCTCTGAGCCAAATCATAGTGTTGGAGCTGGTGTCGGAAGTTTTAAAGTCCCCAATCCTTCAGCTCCTTTGACCCATTCTTCCGGTACCCTTTCCGACATTGATGTGGACCGCGTGGTGCAGAGACTTTTGGTGAACCCGGCCCTGGCCAAATTGCTTTCAGCTTTGACCCAACTGACTTCGTAGCCTACGACCCCCCCACCATGATTTCTGCTCCTCCGAGGCCGGTTGAGCCTTCGGAGCCGGAAAGAGAGGATCTGATAGTGGTGGAACCCTCGGAGCTGAGGCCTGTTCCATTGCCCTCAGCCCTGTCAACCTTGACTTCTTCGGTTCCGATTGAAGAGTCTCAGAGCCAAAACTCTCTCGCTGGTTCTGGGGGAGACAGTCAAACCGACACTTCAGTTCCTACTCTTCCTCTCGGGGCTTCGGCGCAGATGAGCTCAGTTCCGTCCTCTGGTTCATCTCTGCCCCTGGGAGGTTGCCGTCGTCTTCAGAACCGGCCGACTCCTTGGGTCGGGAAACTGATGCCTTTGATGCCATGAGGAGGGTCATGTCTGCAAAAACCCTTACCTCTTTGGATCTTTCCTCTTCCTCCCCTAAAGGGCCACGTTCTGTCCCTACCCCGCAGGTCCCTACCATGCGTCGAGGCCCAGAGCCTCAGGTAACCCCATTGGGTGACCCCTGCTTGACTGAGACTTCACCAGATGGCCCCCACTGATGAAGTCCCTAGAAAGAGACTGTGCAAGAGGAGGCATTTAGATTCCCCTCAGCAATCCTTAACATCAGACACCAACTTAGAGATATCAGAAGGGTCCCCACTGTCTTCCTCTGAGGATGTCTCATTTGCAGACATCTTGGAAATATTAAGGCAGAGCGGTGACTGGCAGTCCCTTACCCCTACTGAGGATGAGTCAGTGCTCCTGAAGGCCTTTAGGTCTCAAGCTTCCACCTCCTGGGTTACTCCACCCTTTGACGAATTAATGGACTTGGTCGCTCGAAGGGCATGGGAGTCTCCTGATTCCATGGAACCAGTCCCTCGGAGGCCCAACAAATTTATCACCTCCCCTCAAGACAGGTCTTTTCTTACAAAGGGAGTCCCCGTTGATGCCATGGTGATGGCGGCGGCCACCAAGAAAGAGATGTCAGAAACCTCTTCTTCTGTTCATCCACCTAATAAAGACTCTAGGACGATGGACAGATACAGGAAACGCATCTTTAGTTCTGCGACGTTTGCAATCAGATCGCTTAACTATTTAACTCACTTTACCCGTCTTCAGTGAGGTCTCCTCAAAGAGCTTGGAGATACTCTACAGGACAAAACAGATGATGCTGTTTCTGAGAAAGTAATGGCACAGCTTAACAACCTTAATTCTATTGTGAACTCATCCATGTGGCTCATTTCTTATGCAGCTGATGGATCGAGCTGGGCAGCAGGTTCAGCGATAGCTCTGCAGAGACAATCCTGGATGCGCTTATGCTCATTTGCAGAAGCCTTCAAGTCTTCCTTTGTTAATACCCCATTTGATGGCTCTTCCTTGTTTGGGCCTAAAGTCAAGGAGACACTAAGTGTGAGCAGGAAGGAAAGACTCTGTCTGCCGTAGGAGTCCGTTTTTCAACCCCCAATAGACCATACACTAAAGGGCAGAAAGATGGAAAAATGTAGTTCCGAAAGTCCCAAGGAGCTTTCCAGAACACACGTAGTGAACCCCCGTCCAGGGGAAGAGGAGGGGGGGGGTATAATGGTAGATGCCGCCCAGGCAGCAGAGGGGGGCCACAGAACAAGGGTGACTGGGAGCAGTTCCTTGGCAGGCCATATTAGCGCTCCTGAGAGGAGGCCTGACCGTCCTGCTCTGGAGGCAGTCGGGGGTTGCTTAGCTTTATATCCAGACACCTAGCTAGGAATTATATTAGATTCTTGGGTAAAAAGCATAGTTACCAGAGGTTGCATCATTCCCTTTTCAGAATCCCCTTCCATTCGTACAAGAATACCAGACGTTCCACCCAGTCTGCGGAATCCAGCAGCCATAGAAATTCAAAGACTGCTAGAAAAAGAGTCATCCAGCCAGTCCCGGCAGACCAGATAGGATCTGGTACTTACTCTAGGTTCTTTTTAGTTCCAAAGAAAACAGGGGACTGGAGGCCCATCTTAGACCTCAGCAAACTAAACACCTTTGTCAAGAAGGAAAAGTTCTGGATGGTCACGCTTCAATCGATACTTCCATTTCTCAAAACGGGTGATTGGATGTGCTTTGTAGATCTCAACGATGCATACTACCACATCAAAATGGCCAGGCCATCCAGAGATCACTTGCGTTTCAGGCTGGGGGCCAGTCACTACCAATTCTGAGCTCTGCCCTTTGGTCTCACCACAACCCCCAGAGTGTTCACCAAATGTTTGGCAGTGGTCATGGCTCACCTGAGACGTTTAGGATTCCAGACGTTTCCATATTTGGATGACTGGCTCCTCACTGCCACCACCAGGCATCAACTGATTCGCACCAGAGATTACACTATCAACCTGTGTTCCAGGTTGGGCATAACCTTAAATTTTGAAAAATCTGCTTTATTGCCGTCACAGCAAATTTGCTTTATAGGAGCAGATCTAGACACTACCACCTCCCTGGTTAGATTGCCTCAAGAAAGAGTAATATCTTTACGAAGTCAAGTGTCCCATTTGTTAACGGAAAGGAGAGTTCTGGCATTCCAGGTTCTGAAGCTGTTAGGCACCATGGCAGTGACACACATAGCGGTTCCTCTGGGATGAATGCACATGAGGATACTCCAGTGGTTACTATTCACACAGTGGTCTTATCAACAGCTTCCAATGTCACACAAGATTCTTCTGACAAATGCTTGCAAAAAGGACCTTCTTTGGTGGTTGAACAGCCACCAAGTTACTGTAGGTCACCCATTTCTACTTCCCCCTCCCACAGCCACAGTGACCAAGGATTCTTCCCTGATAGGGTGGGGGGGGGGGCTGTTTCAGGGAAGAACTGTTCAAGGCACTTGGTCAGACATGGAATCTCATTTGCACATCAATGTCCTAGAGTTAAGAGCGGTGTTTCTAGCATTGCAACATTTTCATGACACTACCTCGAGAGATGATTGCAATACAGACAGACAACCTGTTGGTAGTCTGGTACATCAACAAGCAAGGGGGAACCAAGTCTTACCCCTTATGCCGAGAGGCCCTGAGAGTTTGGCAGTGGGCTATATCCACCGGGAGCTTTCTGATAGCAATGCACATATCCGGGCCATCCAACGTGATAGCGGACAAACTGAGCAGAGCCATTCTGTTGCCTCACGGGTGGTCTTTCAAAGAACGAGTGGTGGAAAGGATATTCTGCAGATGGGGCCAGCCTTGCTGCGACCTTTTTGCATCCCCGATGAATGCCAAATGCAGAAGCTACTTTGCCCTGTACCCTCCCCTGGGGGACAGCCCAAGGTACTCACTCGTACAAGATTGGCCCTCGGGTCTCCTTTATGCCTTTCCTCCAATCCCTCTGATCCCCAGATTCTTACAGAAAGCCAAAAGCCTGGGAAGGACTGTTATTCTAATAGCCCCGTTTTGGCCTCGGCAGATATGGTTCCCCTTCCTACAGCAATACCAGGTGGAAGAACCTTGGGTTCTGGACTCAGTGCCAGACCTTCTTACTCATTTGTCGGGAGTTCTTCATCCCTCTCTTGTCTTCCTCAAACTGACAGCTTGGCTGCTCCACTTCCCAACCTAGCCAGGTCACATGATTTGTCTCCAGCGGTTCAACATATTTTAGTTTCCTCTCACAAAGTCTCCACCAGGAAACTTTATAACAGCAAATGGGAGCGATTTGTTCATTGGGTTTCTCAGCATGGTATTGATCCCTATGTGTCGCCCCTATTCATAGTATTCTGGAATTCCTGACTTCGCTTTTTCCCGATGGTGCGGCAGCTTCTACGATAAGGGTTCATTTGGCTGCCATATCTAACTTCCATGTGGGATGCAGTGGTTCTAACATTATCCCTCACAGATTATGTAAAGCCTTTTTGAAAGGAACTCATCACCTTAGGTCACCTATCAGACATCCTGTTACTCCCTGGAATCTGAATTTGGTACTTTTTTGAAATGAACTCATCACCTTAGGCCACCTATCAGACATGCTGTTACTCCCTGGAATCTGAATTTGGTACTATTCCAACTCATTCTTCCCCCTTTTGAGCCTGCATCATCTTGTCCTTTGAAGTTCCTTTCTTGGAAGACAATTTTCCTGGTGGCTATTACTTTGACGCATAGAGTTTCTGAACTACAAGCACTTTTTATCAGGCCTCCATATCTAGTCTTTTACCCCGACAGAGTGTCTTTAAGAACAAATCCAACCTTTCTCCCTAAGGTCTGCTCCGAGGCAAACTTGAACCAGTCTATTGATCATCCTACTTTTTTCAGACATCATGCTAATAGATTGGAGTACATGTTACATAATCTTGATGTTCACAGATAATTGAGGTTTTATTTGGACAGAACAAAAGAATTTAGGAAATCTGATCAACTATTCATTTCTTATGCAGACAATAAGAAAGTTTTTTCAGTATCCAAAGTTACATTGTCCAAATGGATTTCTGATTGTATAAAATTTATATATTCTTCAGCTAAACAACCTTTAGAACGTGAGATGCAAGCTCGTTCTACCAGGGCTGTTTCTACGTCTTTATCCCACGCAGCCCATCTACCTGTGGACACTATTTGTGCAGCTGCTACTTGGTCCAAACCTCATACGTTTATCATTCATTACAAAGTGGACAGGGCCTCCAGGGACAGGGCTTTCTTTGGTTCCACCATTCTCAGGAATGTACTCCTGTGAGCCGCCCAGGATTAGGGTGCTTGGGACGCTACCCACGTGTAAAGAACAAACGACGAGATTGAACAACTTCACATAAAGAAGTTATGTTCTTACCATAACGTTCCATGTGAGCTGTTCATCTCGCCTTTGCTCTTACACTCCCTCCCACCTTCCCCCTCCAGGTTATGGAAGAACGGGTATGACTGGTGGTCTGGTTGGTCTTGCTAGTGTCCTCCTTTCCAGCCAGATTATTGTTTAGCTATTGTAAATAGTTATGTACTATGTACATTGTTTGTAATTGGTTGCTTAGTGTGTTTTTTTCTTACTGGTTCAGCAAACTAGATCTGGGGTTGGTAGGAGAGCATCATGGGATAGCGACTGTCCCTCAAGCTACTCAAAGATCTTGAGCTTGGAAAGCGGCCGACTCGGAGCCGATGGATCAGCTCCGAACCCACGTGTAAAGAACAAAGGCGAGATGAACAACTCACATGGAACGTTATGGTAAGAGCATAACTTCTTTTTTAGATGGACATGCAGACTGGTCATGCTGTGGTTGTGCCTCTTCCTTGCTCCCATGACTACTATGCTGCTGTATGAAAGAAAATGGCGGTGCCCTGTTTGACTGTGTCTGTGTCAGCTCATTCTAGCGATATGCATATTTTGTCTTCTTTTGCACAGAAAATCTCGAAAAATCACTTTCTGCATTTCCAGTTAACTTACAGTAGACAAAAGTTACTAGAAATTAAACAGTCGACATCTACATGTTACTGGTTGGATGCCTTAAAGTCTGCAGAGTATCTGGGGCCTACTACTTGCACAGAGCTACAACAGATTAATATTTAACGCTTCATACTCTAAAGTGTCTGAAACTAGTAGAACAGGTTTCTAGAATATGCTGGACAAGAAAAAAGAGAAAGAGATGTCGGCGAACAAGAAAAAGAGGTTGCAGAGCAAGTATTGATGTAAAGTTAAAAGCAATCCCCTACAGGCCTATACTACCAACTATACTGCTTGCTAATGTGAGATCACTGGATAATAATCCCAAACAGAAGAGCGAGTGCAACCAAGAAGCAACAGCTCACGGCCAAAGTAAACACCAGAACCTGGATACAATGATGTTCGACCAAAATCCTTTATTTACACCTTCGTTGTCCACAGAAAAAACGTACAGCTCACAAATGAACACACCAATGCAGTCAAGCGCTTTCGCCCGGGCTCTCCCAGGTCTTGAAAAAGCCTGGGAGAGCCCGGGCGAAAGCGCTTGACTGCATTGGTGTGTTCATTTGTGAGCTGTACGTTTTTTCTGAGATCACTGGATAGCAAGATGGACTACTTGAGACTGGAACTCTCCAACAACGACAAGGAGAGCAGTACTTGTTTATTTCTGATTACTGAGATGTGGCTGCATGACAAGATAGATTATAGTGCAGTAAACTTAGAGAATCTTACTCTGTTTCATGCAGACAGAAAACATACACTGTGTGGAAAGGCCAGAGGTGGAGTCTGCATCTTTGTTAACAAAGGATGGTGCAGCAACTGTAAAATCATACTAGAACAAATCCTGTCTATTAAAAGTAGACCATTTTACTTGGAGCTGAACGGGGTCAGTGTAACTTTGATGATATGGCTGGACTTGTGCTTAGCATAGCAGTCGTGGGTCAGGATGGTGAATTACAGTGGGATTAGAACACGCCCCTCTGGAACCCCATTGTTAATTGTGATGCACTTTGATGTCTTCTTACCACCATCTGTGGTCTCCCAATCAGGAATTCCAGGAACCGGTTACAGAGATGCTCACTGATTCCTAAATGTGGCAGTTTTTCTATCAGCTGCATTGGTACCGCTGTATTAAATACAGAGCTGAAGTCTATGAACAGCATCCTCACATAGTTGTCTTTGCCATCTAAATGCTCAAGGGAGGTGTGTAGTGCTACTGATAAGGCATCAGCAGTGGATCAGTTAGCTCTGTACGCAAACTGTAGTGGTGTATATCCCATCTAGAGCTAATACCACTGAGACTCTAAATAGACTATGCAATCACATGGGTGAGCTGCAGAGCAAATATCCTGACTCTGTACACATGGCAGCTGGTGACTTTAATAAAGCAGATCTGAAAGAAGTACTCCAACACTAAAATCAGTATGTGGACGTTCCTACAAGGGGTGATAATATCCTGGACAAGGTGAACATAAACTTAAAGAAAGCTTATAAGGCAGTGCAACTTCCACAAATGGGAAACTCTGATCACAATCAACAGAGTGTGCTGGAGGGACAGGTTCATAACCCAGAGACTGTACATGCTATGGAATAGACTCCCCATACATGTCAAACAGAGCACCTCACTGGCCTTCTTCAAGAGAAATCTTGATGAGTGGATGGGAAACAGAAAATTCACCCTGGGGATCACTCCAGTGGCTCTACTTGACAGAGGCACTGGGAACTAATTTCGGGTGGCATGATGTCAGGGTAATCCTATGGGCTAGTCTTGTAAAGGCTCCAGGGCCATTAGCCTAGTACACACCTGTTAACCTATTATACCATCTTGCTGTCACCAGCTTACAAACCTGCAACAGTTGGAGAGAAACCCACAAAGAAACAAATTAGGGTATGGCCTGAGGGGGGCTATGAAGGCCCTCCAAGACTGCTTTGAAAGAACCAACTGAGATATGTTCAAGGAGACAGCCACAGTGAATCAGCATCCGAACATTGATGTATTCATCACTGAGGTAGTGATGGCACACATTTCAAACTGTGCTGATGGGTAACAAATACCAAGAGTATCACTATTAGAGCTAACCAGAAGCCATGGCTCACCCGTCAGGTATATGAGCTTCTGAAGGAGAGAAAAACAGCTTACAGGGCTAAGGACAAAGTGGCCCTGAGTGTAGCAAGAGGTAATCTGAGGAGGGATTTAAAGGAGGCTAAGAGGGAGTGTGACAGAAAGGTACAGATCCACTTTGAAGACATGAAGGATGCAAGGAGACTGTGGCAAGTTATACAGGAGATCACTGACTACAAAATCAGGTCAGTGCAGTGTGAGGACAGCATATCTTCTTTGGTAGAGTTGAGGAAAGAAACAACAGGTTGGCACTAAAGCTACCCACTGATGAGAAGGATGCAGTACTCGACCTCAGCACAGAGGAGGTAAGAAGAGAGCTAAGGAGAGTGAACCCCAGGAAGGCTGCTGTCCCAGACAACATACTGGGAAAGATGTTAAAAGGCTGAGCTGATCAACTATGCACAGTGCTCAAGGAAATATTTAACACCTCTCTTGTCATGGCAAAAGTACCCTCATGCTACAAGAAAACAAACATCATCCCACTACCTAGGAAAACCACTCCCTCCAGCCCTAACGAATACAGACCAGTTGCTGTGACATCCACTGTTATGAAATGTTTTGAGCGGCTGATCAAAAAGCATCTTTTATCATGCCTACTTTCTGATTTTTATCCTCTGCAGTTTGCGTGCAGAGCTAACAGATCCACTGCTGATGCCATATCAGTAGCACTACACACCTCCCTTGAGCATTTAGAGGGAAAAGACAACTATGTGAGGATGCTGTTCATAGACTTCAGCTCTGTATTTCATACAGCGGTACCAATGCAGCTGATAGAAAAACTGCCACATTTAGGAATCAGTAAGCATCTCTGTAACTGGTTCCTGGAATTCCTGATTGAGAGACCACAGATGGTGGTAAGAAGACATCAAAGTGCGTCACAATTAACACTGGGGTTCCAGAGGGGTGTATTCTAATCCCACTGTAATTCACCATCCTGACCCACGACTGCTATGCTAAGCACAAGTCCAGCCATATCATCAAATTTTGCAGATGACACTATAGTTGTGGGGCTCATCACAAAGGAAGATGAAAAGGCGTACAGAGAGGTGGTGGCATCTCTGATCAGTTTGTGCGAGGGGAACAACCTTGACCTGAATGTAAGCAAGACCAAAATGATTATCATCGACTTCAGGAAAAGGAGAACAAACCACCCAGTGCTCAGGATCAGTGGTGGCAGTGTAGTAGAGAGGGTTAAGAGTATGAAATTCCTGGGTGTACACATATCAGAGGATCTGTTGTGGATGGGAAACACCAGCCACCTAGGCAAGATAGAGCACCAACGCCTCCACTTTTTAAGGCTGAAAAAAGCTAAGTTTCCTCCTCATATTGTCTCCACCTTCTATAGAGGTGCAATAGAGAGCATCCTCACCAGCAACTTCACAGTGTGGTTTGGAAGCTGCATAATTACAGAGAGGAAAGTGCTACAAGGAGTGGTGATGGTTGCAGAGAAGGTAACAGGTTCCAGTCGTCCATCAATACAACATCTTCATTATGTAAAGAAGCATCCGAAAAGCCACCAAAATAATACAGGACAACACGCATCCTGTGCATGGACTGTTAAAGCATCTGACTTTGGGCAGGAGATATTGCACCATCCATTGCAGGACTACAAGATTCAGTAACAGTTTCTACCCTACAGTGATTAGACTTCTGAACTCGGGCACTAGTCCCAGGGGTCTGGACACATAATAAGTATGTTTTTATTTAATTGTGCAATATATAATTAATATATTCCAAGTAAGTCCAATATTTATTTATTATATCCATAGTCAGTATTATTTAATTCACTCAAGTGCAATATTAGACAAATAACATAGGCATTTCAATCTGTTGTGTGTTTTGTATTACTCTAGGGTAGTTCATTTAACTCAGGAGGGTAGGCTTTTCGTATATGAGGGTGGTAAATGTCAGTGTTCTTTCTTGCTTGTATTGGGTGTAGTATTGTATTTGTTAGTTATGTTTATTCCTCTACTTCTACGTGCTGTTTCACTTTCCTTTGTAATCTCAAGAATTGAGCTGATGTACAAAATTCCATTTAGGGTACATCACGTGTGTAGTTCTAAATGACAAAGTTTACTTTGACTGTTTAGGACAGTCATGTATACACTTGGCTCTGATGCATGGTTTCTGCTTTCAGTTGTAGGTTTACAGTCTGCATGTGTTGTGTCCAGCAATACACATCATTTCCTCAGGTTCGCTTGCACTGTATGCTTCTCCTGATACTCAGTGTGCTGTCTGAGTGTTGCTCCGAGCTGCTGCTTAGTGCTTAATACCTGTGGTGCATTCGGCAGCAGCTGGCAAGTTACACAGCCCTGTTTATAAGTCACGTGTATGTTGAGCCTGCGGCAGTTGCATTCTTTATGTTGCCTTTGATATGCATGACACTATGCTGTTTAGGTCTCTGTAGATCAAACCTACAAAGAATTTTTATGTATGCTGCTGTACCTTTATTTATTTATTTATTTATTTTTACTAGCATCATAACTACCTGTTTCTCTTGAGCACCCAAACCGAGGATGCATATGTTGATGACTTTCCCTGCCAGACATTTGATTTACATTCCTTGATACTGAATGTCATTCCAGAGTTTATTTTGAGTAGTTGTGGGAATAACCATTTAACATGAAGTTGTATTGTATATAAAGGGTAAAACATAGAGATCTGTATAGTAGTATTTTCTAATTAGCCCATAATTACAGTATAATGACTGTTAGGAACACAGGGCTTATTTATAGTAAATCAGCTGTTCAAGAGCTTCTGCTATAGTAACTTCAACATGTGATCAGATTTAAGAACTATATAGTAATGCTACCACAAACCTTCATTTTTTATTTGCATATTCAGGCAACATGTTGTAGCTTTGTTTCTTGATCAAAGTTGTGATGTGGTCAGCCTCTTTGTGTGTGCTGTGTATGCCTCGTAACTTTGTTCCCTGCCTTATACAACTTCTGTCTTGCACAGGGTTTGAAATGGTCCTTCAAGTACTATGGCCATGGAGATATCTGTAGGGCATGTCCCAGCTGCTTTTTAGGGTTTGGAACTCATGGAGATCGGTAACAGTATCCAAACTGCACTATACGTAAACGTACTTTTTACAAGCTTTGCATACCTGAGACCCGCGGTGGTGGTGCTGCGGTAACGTTGTCACCTCACAGTAAGTCGCTGTCCGGTTCGATTCTCAGCTAGAGTGTCTTCTGCATGGAGACATGCGTGAATGGGCGTACCTTCGTTGAAGGTTGTGCGTCAGGGCTGGTAACTCTGCACGTAAAAATCAACTACCAATCATTAGCGGACCGGTGTTCCGCTGTGGCGACCCCTAACCGGGAAAAGCTGAAAGACACAACAACAACAACAACAAGCTTTGCATACCTAGTCACTGTAAAGTTCAGGTGATAACATCTGCATGATAAGGTCATAATGCATGCGAGTACTGTTGTATGTGTGTAGAACAGGTCTGTTAAATATTTTGCTCTGTTTTGCTGACTAAGACTGTAGGTACCTTGCAGGATGTGGCTATTCCTGTTTCGCTCACTGCAGTAGACTGTCACAGATGCAGTAACGTAAGTGTTAAATGCTGATAGTCTGTGCCTTCTATGGTTCATAGAATAGGCTGTTTTTACATCAGGGATATAGTAGACATGGATATTGATTTGCAAATGGAATGTAGCTCACTGGTCATAGTCCAGTGTCACTGATGTTGCTGAAAATGCACAGATTTTGGAGGCTATTTAAGCTTGAAATGCAGAGATTGTCCTATTTCATGAATTGGTTAAAAGTCACAGCACAGGTCAGAGTATTAAGCTTTTCCCACCAAGTCCTCATTTGTCTCGCTTCTTGATGCTAGGCACCATGTTATTAGATGCCCACTGTATTTTTTTTAAAACAAAAAACATCTCTGTTGAATTACCACTTATGAAATAGGCAATCATGCATCTGTATAAATGAAAACAAACCATATTGACTTATTTTAAGTTGCAGACATTATACATCACATATGATCTTCTATACAGTCATTGTCAATTAAACATCACACAGCTCATTCAATACATTCTATATTTATATATATAATATATATATATATATATATATACATACGTATATATACATATATATATATATATATATATATATATATATATATATATACATATATATATATATATATATATATATATATATATATATATATAAATATCCAAATCTAGGTTTAGGTCCCACTAGCCTAGCAATCCCTTCATCAGTACACAAAATGTGCCAGTTCCTAGTAATTATATTCATCAACTCTTTATTGTCACTACTATAAGTCAAACAAAAAGTTAAATAATTTTTTATATACCCTTCCCCTATACCTAACATCAGGTGTAGAAGAAAAATAGGGCCTCCCTCAGGTTGCTGTAGATTAGCTTGGTAACTAGCAAGCTCCATCTACCTCAGACTCTCTCTAACCACTACTCATAAAATCTGTCCTAATGTGCTACAATCCTCCTTCAAATTCCTCTGTACTAAGAAAAAGCCAGAAGTTCTCAATGCTTGTCCTTTAACCACATGATGAAAAACATGCTTTGGGTGCATGCTGGTACAATGGATATAAGGTTGATAATCTTTCCTATGCATCCTAGTTAAGAAACTACCATCACCATCCCTAACATTCTGCACATCCAAAATCTCAATTTTCTTGGCTGAATAATTTAAAGAAAACTTCAGAAACATATTGCTAGGATTCCGATGATCAAAAACATTAAAAAATTGTTTAGTATCACCTCCCCGTAGCAGAAAGAGGTCATCCACAAACCCCATGATAAAAACTTAGATACCCATCATGTCCCAGTTGTCCTAAAACTTTCTTGTTCTCCCATTCAGCCCTAATGAGGTTGGCGTAGCTATTGGCACATGAAGAGTGACTGATCAAGTTGAATTTGACATCGGGGTGGCCCATTGGGTTTAAAACTAAAAGAAAAGGAATTGATGTGGCAGCTTAGGACTAGGGCATACATGGTACCAGGGTTAAATGATGCATGTTCCTTGGCATCTGTATTAAAATTGAGGAGCTTGAAACATTGATGGTATGTAGAATAAGTTAATGTTTGGCATATTTATTGTGCCCGGTCAAGTTCCAACAAATGGTTATGTAATTTTTGTAATAATTTTATACCAGTTTAATTTAAAATTTGTTTAAATTGAAAGTAGAATTAACTGGGTTAAATAGTGACCTTTTATACACATTTTTACAACTATTTTTTCATATTATAGGTTGTTTTAGCTGGCTTAAAATTTGAATGTTACCAATGAAACTGAACACCACAAACTGATAAAGTACGACCGGACTGTATTCCAATAATGAAAAAAGGCTTTAATGGAAGACCCAAAAGAAACACAAGCCGTACAAAGTAAAAACTGGCAAAACAAATATAATGCTGTTAATATTGTAAAAACTGCCAAGCGCTTTCACCCGCAGTATTAAACGGGTTTCATCAGAGTTAATTTGTAACTGTTCTAAACCTGCTTTAAAAATATAAACGTCATACACACACCCCCAAACCTACCCAATTATAGCCAGCAGATGTAGCTTAATAGAACTTTAACATTGTTGCGAACAACACCATAGCCAACCTGATTAACAGTATTCCTAACCAAAAGAGAAACAAATGCTTAGTAACTGTATCAAATATTTTAAAAATCATTGTGAGAACTATAAATATAATATTAAATATTGTCCAATAAAAAATAAATATAATATTAAATATTGTCCAATAAAAAATGAACTTACTAAAAATGCCTAGAATATCTAAAACAGATTGTGCATAGACAGTAATTCATATTGTAATATAATAATCATAAAACTATACTGTTGTTCTGTGTATTTAAATACAATATAGGACCTCAGTTTCAAAACGCTCAAAATGGAAATATGCTCATTAATACCGGGGGGGGGGGGTTGTGGCGTCTAGTCAAAGTTGCCAAAGACTTTCTTTGACCTCCAAAAGTGTCTTAACATCACCCCCTGTGTCACTATGTGGAACTCTGTCTATCACAAAAAATATAAACTTACTAAAATTTGAACAACCCTGACTATGCATGTATAGAGCATTAGTAATTTTTTTGTTTTTAATATCTCTAATATGCTCATTTATTCTCAATCTTAATTTTCTAATAGTTTTGCCTACATAAAATGTTGGACAACTTAAACATGTGGCAATGTAAACCACCATTTTTGTGTTACAGTTTACATAACCTGGACACCTGATGGTCTTGTTGAAATTATATATTGCTACATATGGTCCGTTGTTAATAAACTTACACGCTGAACAAGCCCCACATTTGCTCATTTTCTAATTTTTGTATGCGTCAATACTGTGGTCCATTTCCATTATTTCTTTTAAATTTTTTCCACGACTGTATGTAATGGATGGTTTCTTTCCTAATAATCTGATGTTATCATTACTGAGCACACTGTCCCAAGTGTCCATAATGATTAATTTTATTTCATCAGCCATGGAATTATATGGAACTATCAGGGCCCTGTTGATATTATCATTTGTAGGTCCCCTATTAGAATTGTTACCAGTTTTAAGCAACCCACCCTTAAGTATTGATTTGAATGTACATTTTCTTTTAGCTACAATTTCAGATCTAATGTTCTGCAAAATTTCACCTGGATATACCCGCTCACTAAACATACTAACTAAATTCGAAAGTTCCACATCAAACCCAATGTCTTTACTAACCAGTCTCGAGAGTCTCACCATTTGTCCTTTAATTATATTCTTTTTTTGGTGAAAATGGTGACAACTCTCGAAATGCAGAAATTAATTGGAATATGTTTTTTTCCTAAATAAATTGGATTCCATCTGATTATTCTCTTTGTCATATATCAAAAGAATATCTAAATAGTCACAAGTATCACCATGTATTTTGTGTGTGAACTTTAAAAATGTAGTAGAATGGTTGATGTAATCAATAAATTTGTTGATTTCTTCTTCCAACCCACACCAAAAAATCAGCATATCGTCTAGGAAGTGCAAATAGAATTTCATATGTTTCACAAATTTAGAAGTAAAAATATATTTTGTTTCCCAGTCTGCCAATACTAAATTGGCGTATACTGGTGCTCATTTTGCTCCCATCGTGACTCCTGTTGTTTGCTTAAACAATTCATCTTCGAATAAAAGGAAATTGTTATTCAAAACCATATCAACAAGGTCAACTAAAACACTAATTTTGTTTTTATTGAAATTACTGAACCTATTTAGGCTATTGTTGAACATTTCCAACCCCTGATCGTGTGGAATGAGGGAAAATAAATTAATCACATCAATGGTTAACATCACAAATCTTTCACCCATGTCGACCTTCTTAATAAGTTCCAAACAATGTCACGAGTCTCTCAATATGTGTGGAAGTTTGTTCAATACTTCTTTACTGTGGAAATCTGCAAAGGAAGCAAGGGGTTCAGTTTTTGAGCCTCTGGCAGACACTATAGGTCGGAATGGTGGATGGTATAGGGTTCTTGTGTATTTTTGGAATCCCAAAAATGGATGGTATAACTGGAAAATCCACACACAAATATTCATATTTGTCAATACTTCCCTCCATCCACCACTCGTATAGTTGCCAGTCCATTTTGGCATAAGGTCTATTCACCTCATTTCTCGAAACTCTGGAATAAGTCGAGCTATCATTTAACAATTCTAACATAATGTTTGTGTAATCAATATTTTGCATTACCACAACCCCTCCCCCTTTGTCAGGCTTCATGATTCTTTAGTTCTTATTAGATGCCAATTCGTTCAAACAGAATTTTTCACTCGTAGTCAAATTGTTCTGAAAATTAAGTTTTTTCTTAAATAATCTCCTAAGCTGGCTTTCACACATTTGTTCGAATAAATGAATATTGGGATTTACTGGTAGAATAAATGTGCTGGACCTCTTAAGTGTAATAAATCTGTCCACATTTAGGCCAACCTCTTTAGAAAAAAATATACCAAGATTCAACTGTCTAGTAAATAATTTTAAACTCATAAGTATTTTCGCCACCTCATATTTAAAGGTTGGGACAAATTTAAAACCCTTTTTAAAAATCGTAAGGTGTTAATTTTTCAACTCTAAATCAGTAAAGTTATAAATACACATATTGTCATGCTTGATGCAAACACAATTCAAACCCAAACCCATACCTTCCTTACTGTTGTTCACATTGGGAACATCCATCCTACCTACTTCAACATCATTCTCCTCAAGTATAGAATCATAATTATCATTGTACATATTGAAAAAATCAACATCCAAAGAACAATTAAAAATCTCTGAGTCCAATAGTTTGGGCGAGGTGTCAACTAATAATTCAAGTGTATCTTGATTTGCATTAGAACAAAAATTGTCATTTTTTATTGTTACCTCAAACACATCCCCAGAACTGGGGTTAGAGAGGTCAAGTCAATAGTTCCTCTGTGACCACCTCCAATAGGCAGGCAGTCTCTGCCCTCTCCCCCTGAATTGTTCCTGCCTTGTTGTGGCTAGGTTACGCTCGCGAATTCTCTCTGAGCACCGTACCTGTGGGTTCTCTAAAAAACCTTCATCGAAATTGTCATTGAAATTGTCATTGTAATTGTCCGTATTTCCACCCTGTTCGGCATTGTGCGTCAAGTTATTTGCCCCTAAGGAATGATGTTGACTCCCGTCTTTGTTTGCTGTTTCCAATCTAATAATACTACTTTTGTATTCTTTAAAGTGAACAAACACACGATTATTGGCATAATCATAAGTGTCTCTGTTGAGTTTATCTGATTTTATAGTCAACCCCTTGTTAACAAAAGAATCTGTCTCCTTGAGAATTTTGTCAAATTTAGATTTATATTCGTCAAATAAAAGATCTTTTGTAATGCTGTTGTTAATTAAATCAAGTTCTTTTCTTAAAGTGTCAATTAATCAATTGTTATTACGAATGATTAGTTTAACAAGATCCATACCTGTTCAGTTGAATAAAGTGGTCAGCTCCTGATATCCCTCTGAGCCGACCTCGAAACCCACAGGAAGTTTAAATAATCGAAGTCCCTTCGGTACCTGTTGTAATTCCAGCGACCTTTCCAGATGTATATTATCCATTTGTAAAGATTTAAATTTCCTCAGTTTTGACTCGAAGGTAAGTAACTGGGCTTTGAGTGTACAGTCAAAAGCAATAATGTTGGTTTTAGATGGGTAGGGTTGGGGGTGTGTGTATGACATTTATATTTTAAAAGCAGGTTTAGAACAGTTACAAATTAACTCTGATGAAGCCCGTTTAATACTGCGGGTGAAAGCGCTTGGCAGTTTTTACAATATTAACAGCATTATATTTGTTTTGCCAGTTTTTACTTTGTACGGCTTGTGTTTCTTTTGGGTCTTCCATTAAAGCCTTTTTTCGTTATTTGAATACAGTCCGGTCGTACTTTATCAGTTTGTAAAATTTGAATGTGTTATTTAATAAAGGTTAGGTATTGTGTTTTACAAGTGTATACACGTATATAAAAAAATGGGGATCGTATCGTGATATGAAAGCATGTGGGGTATTTTGAACATGTGACTATTACTGAACCTTTTAAATATGGCTATTACTTGTTTTGTATTGTTTGATGAAGTTGAGTGTATGGTGGGTTGACGAAAGTGCTAACCGGAAGAACAAGAACAAGAAATTTTAAAAAGATAACCATGTTGTCTGCCTAATTTTTTCTTTTCAGTGGTTTGTTTATTTTTTGTTTTTACAGTCGGTCTAAATGCTGGGGTAACAGGATCTTTATGAATCTTAGGCATCCCATAAAGATTTGGTATAAGGGGATTTTCTACCAAAATTATTGGAACAATTCTTTGGACATAACATTACTCTGTACACAGTCACTAAGTGATCTCACAATATGTTCCTTCATAAACTTTATTGCATGCATTTCAGTCACCTTATACGTATTTGAGTCTTTCAACATATTATTTTAATAATAAGCTCTGTCCATTACCACCACAGAGCTACCTTTATCAGCTGGCCTAATCACTATAGTGTGATCACATTGTAAGATATACAATGCTCGATTCTCTTCCAAAGTGAGATTTTTAAACTCTCTCTTCCTTTTACTGTTATTCAATAGGGTGTAAATCTCCTCCTCACAAACACGTGTAAAAACCTCCAGCACTGGGTGGCTCTGTGGTGTATAAAGACTAGGTGTCTTAAATCAACGTTATTACAATCTGTATCACCAAACACAAGTTTCAAAGACAAATTATGTACAAATAAGCTAAGGTCAATCAGTGTATCAGACTATTGGGCAGGTATGAATGACAAACCTTTATTTAAAACCTTCAATTCAAAAAAAGTTAAACGACACATGGAAATGTTCCAAACTAAGTTTTTTTGGCTTGTATCCATATTTTCTTTATGGTTTGCATGTTCTCTTCCTGAGATGACTGCTTCCTCTTCTGTCCGCCCTGATTTACTACTCCCTCTATTGATTTCTTCCTGTTGCTGTGGAATGGTAATGGCAACAGAGGAAAAACCTGGTCATTATCAACATTCAGTATTTTCCTATATATATATATATATATATATATATATATATATATATGTACATACACACACACAGGTTCCAACTCCACCCCTTTATCCAACTCAGTTGCAATCTTATTGGAAGATCTGTCACCCTGAAGAGTGGCATAAACTGAATTATTACTAGTAGGGGGGAGTGTCTCTTCTCTCATTCTGGTAGGTGTTGCCCTAGTCGCGTCCGTTCTTGCTCATGATGAACTATGCCCAGATACATCTGCTGCTCTCTTATCTCTTAGCCAAGTGAAAACATGATTATTCTTAAAAGCATCCATATCCCATTGAAGTTTCCTTTTCTTCTGTTGTAAAAGTTTACGTTCATAAACCTAAACTTGATCTATTATCTCACTAATACGCACGTACGTCAAGTAATTTTTAACCACATTATACAGTTCATCCTGCTGATGCTGTATCTTAGCGCACAGATCTTGTTCAACAGGTGAAAAAAAAGTCAATGAGCAACCTCATATAGGAGAAACCAGAAACTAAATTAATTTGCTGCTACTCAGCCAACAGTGCAAGATAAGAGTCTCCATAGGTGGGCATAGTGAATGTGTGTAAGCCTCTCGTTATAATCTTCAGTGCACAGCAGGTTTCCATATGGAGCCTTTGACATTGCAGTCTATTAAAGTGGTATAAATCATTCTCTAAGCTCCTCAATAACTCACGCATTTTCAGTCTCTCACCTTCAAGCATGGTTCTGTCACCCTCGTCAGGTTGCATGTCCCCTGTTAGAAGTGGATTGCTCTCCATTCTTACAAAGTTATGTAACTGTTCATTCCTCTGATTCTTGTTTATCTGTGGCAAGTCACTCACTAAGTCGGATGCATATCCTTCAGCCATGCTCTTTGTTGCTCACATCAACAATGAAATTCAGACCTTTTGTACCCTTACTCACCACATCACAATATGATAAGTGGATATGTTTTCTTTTCCATGGGAGAAGGACCTGCTTCTAGCATTCCTTCATTCCCAATGATTCAGAAATGTTCATAAAAAAAGAATGGCTTTGTAGATTTATTTCTCATAGTACCATCTCAGCCAAACCATCTGTGTTTTTTTCTCTTGATGCAGTTTGTATTTTTCTACAGTTGCCTTTGCCCTTTATACAAGACCCTGCTAACGCAACAATAGGACATAGTACCATACCACAATCTGAAATGTCTTCATCTTTCAGATTAGTGGATTGAATTCTAAGTGTTGCACAATAAATCCTTTACTGTGTTACACATCCCAAATGGTACAATCAAATATGGAGAAGATTCATGTCTTAAATGCATTTGAATGGTTTATGTATATTAAATTGTCCAGTGCCAAAATTGTTGAGTTATTTTATTCATCTGTTTTTGAGTTCAACCTAAATCACTATCAGAGTTCAAATTTCTGTATTTTCTGTTTATTTTTTTCCTGCAAATGCAGGAAAATACTTCAAAGGCTTTTCTAAAAAGTATTTTGCATTTAAGACCACTAATGTCCTGGGCTTTGAGCTTCACTTTGAAGAAGTTAACTGTACCTTCCTTTTAACGATCAGTGGATGTTGAATAGCTTACCTGAAAAAAAAATTCTAGGGCTTTTAACCTCATGCAGAAGGATTTCCTAGTTAAAAGCCTCAATGTGCAAACCACCTTATGCAGTACTCCTTAAGGAGAGCACCGAAAATAATTCCCTTTTTCATTTCCAGAGTTGCCTGTAAACTCACAGCTTGAAGTAGATCAGTGGCTGCTTATCTTTGGATGACCACAGTCAAGTGAGATACTACATCAAGAAAACATGCTCTTTCAGTAAATAGATAAGCTTTTTTGAACAATAGAAATACTTTATTTTAATATTCTACAGTACACAGTACTATGCAATCCCCGTGCATGGTACACTTATTTCAGCACTGATTCCTGATAGAACCTTTTTGTAGTTATATGTTTATACAGTGTTAATAAAGCAGCTTCATATCAGACCATCATTGCTTATATTCAGTTGTCAATAACTTGCCATTGTCAAACCTGCAAATCCAAATATCACCAAGCTATTCTAGTCAGTCATAATTCCAAGTTTGAGTTAACTTTTGTTCACTACACAAAAATAGTTTAACACACAAATTAACTGTATGCAACATATTTGACATCATGAATAATTAGTGATCACATTGTTTTAGTTTCACTAAAATACAAGTCTTAAAAACTCGGCCGGTGATCCTGTATTGGAGTTTACTTTATTAAACAGATGTAGTTCATAGGTACTGTTATTGAGTCTGAGTGGGGAATTTAAGCATTTTTGAATTTTGGAGTAGTTTGAAGATGTTGGATTACTTCTAGGGTGTTTTTAAAAATTATTGCTACTCCACCTCCCCTGTTAATCTGTCCTGATTATTTTATATCCAGGGAGGAGAATTTCATTACTAATTATTTCTGGCTTTAGCCAGGTTTCAGTAGCTATAAGTATGATGGGATTATAGTGTGAGAGGGTTGTGTGGAGATCATGAATCTTGTTGCATGTTCTTTGAAAGTGTATGTTTAGGAGAATTAGGTTGTGAACTGAGTTGTGGTTTGGGAGAGGAGTTGTCATTCTGAAGGGGTGTAGTTGGTTATAAGTGCATATTGGTGCTTGGGGCTTGATCGGAGTGGATATCCCCATTTTGGACCAGCTTAGTTGTGGTATGCAGATGTGTAAAATGTCTAGCCTTCTTATGTGTATTTAGGTAGGTAATGATGTTTTACTGAGCTTTAAGTGTTTAAAGGTACATATGTTTAGTAGTGAGTGTGGATATAGTTCGGGAGATATGGTTGAGAAATGTGGTGTGTTAAAGGACTGTTGTGGATGTAAGTGGGACTGTACAATTGTGATGTGTGTGACACACACGAGTAATGTTAAGGATCTCAAAAGAAAGTGTTGCTTTTGAAAGGAATGTAAGATATGTCATGTACTTCATGATAATGGGAGTAGTGTTTGTTGTAGTGTAGGATAGCTAGATATTATATGTGTATGTTTAGGGTGCCAAGTGTATTATTGAAGGTTGCAAGAGTATTAGGGTATTGGCCAAATAGTGATGGAGGATGAAGGAGTTGTTGCTTGAGGTTGTTATTGGTTAATTGTGAGAAGTGGGCATGGATTGGGAAGTATAGATGTAATTGTAGTGGGGGTGGGTGGGAATTGGGGGTAGGGTAGGGGAGCGTAGTGGACTGTGAGCGGAGCGACGTCCATACAGAGTATTACATTCTTAAGAGAAACCATCAGTGGAACTGCATTTAGAAGAAAGGTGAACTTGTTAAGGTAATGTTACAGAGATTAATCTACCACAAGCAAAGTGTATTTTGTGCCGGTGTTACTGGTAGTAAAGAAAGTAGCAGACAGTACTATGTCAGCCAGTAAGTATATTGAGATAAACTGTCTTAATACGCTTTATTGAGGTTAGGAGACTGACTTGTACAAACGTTTTTTTTTTCCCTGGAGACTGTAATACAATTGTGTTTGGTTGTTGTTGTTTTGTTTTTGTTTTTTTTAGACCTTCCACCTAGTATACGATGCTACTGTTAGAATTAGGATGCTTAAGCAATACATTTTTCTGATGTTAATTTGCAGGACATACTATTCCTAGCTAAGTAACTATTGGGTGGAAGAAAAATTATATTTATTTAGTTTTAGTGGAAGGGGCTTGTAGCCCTCGAGTAGTGTGCACACTGTTAGCTAAATGCATTAAATAGGAATACAACAGTAGCTTATGATTATGAGCTGAACATTGATTATACTTTAAATGTTCTTTTCCACTGTGGAGGGGGATAATGTTGTAGATGACCTGTCTCACCGAAAATATTGGCAAAGTTTTTAGGAATATGGATGGTAATTGACTATATTAATGTTTAGTTTTACTGTCTAAAGCTGAAAGAGAAGAAAATAAGCAGTTTAAGACGATAGTTAGAGGAGGGGAGAAAAATTAAACTTAAACTGTGTTTAATATTAGAGAGAGATGTAGAAGTTAAGAAAACATACACAAATACACCCCTACCATTACCACTGTTCCCTGAGGTCCTTTGGCAAATTATTAAGAGACACCTTTATAAGAACTTCAGGATGTTTGTGCAAAGTACAGGACAGTGGACAAATTTGCTATTAGGTAAATGAGTAAGTACCTTTTAAAAAGTAGAGCAGTGTAACACAGAATTTTGTATGCTACAGAAAACTTATGTCTTTGGCACTAATATCAGTTCTAGGCAGTAATTAGTGTGTCACAGACCTATATGTATGTGTATGTGTGTGTGTGTGTGTGTGATACATATATATATATATATATATATATATATATATATATATATATATTTTTTTTTTTGTATATTGTGTACTTCACATAACCTAAAATCCATTTAACTGACTTTCATTTCATTTGACTGAATTTCATTTCACTGAAAGCTTACAGTGCTAAATTTCAAAAGGCTAAATGTTAAACCATAAACAAACATACTCACAACACTAATAACTACCTCTTTCCAGACCTTAAAAACTTCTTACTTACCCTCTTAACAGAAACCGGACAATTAAAATCAAACTACGAACTAAGTGGGGGGCTACACCCCCCACACCCCCCAGTGTGGAGGGTTGTAACCACACCCCCAACTATATATACTAACTCCAGGATTACACTACAGTGAGGAAAAGGGAATATACCTTTTGTTTGCCTTACAGTACTCTACATGCTGCCATTGCTGCTGAGAATGCACAAAACATCCGCCATATTACTTTAGATACTTCCCATAAAAATGTAGAGAGACATACCCACATTTATACAGCACAACTTTGTACATGACCATCGGTATTCTGACAGTCAGCACTGTAAGTTACAGAAATTCTTTTTATCACAAACAAGTCACATCATGTCTATGGCTTACAATTCAGTGAAATGAGACTCAGTCAACTGAGTTTTTAGTATTTTGAAAATTAGGTGATTTGGTCTCTGTGAAATGAAAGTCAATCAAATGGGTTTTAGGTGATGTGAAGCAGACCCATACATACATACATATATATATATATATATATATATATATATATATATATATATATGTGTGTGTATATATAGATATATATATATATATATATGTGTGTGTGTGTATATATATATATATATATATATATATATATATATATATATATATATATGGATCTACTTAATTTCGTTGAAAGCTCATTTCACTGAAACTCAGCTGCCTGAGCATAATTCACTGAAAGCTCACTTCACTGAAAACTTATTTGACTGAAACTCATTTCGCTGAAAGGTATATGCCCTTTTCCCCACTGTAGTGTGATCTTGGAGTTAGTATATATAGTAAGGAGAGTGCTTACGATATACATTTTCGTAATCTTTAGTTGCAGGATACACTAGTGTTACCTAACTAATTCTTGTATGGAAAAAAAGTTATATTGATATAGGTTAGTGGAAGGGTCTGGAGCCCACTAGTAGTGTGCACACTGTTACATAGCTGGATACATTACATAGAGAGTGCATCAGTAGCTTATGATTGTGAGTTGAACATTAATCATACTTTAAATGTTCTTTTCCGCTGGGGTGTCTTGGTTGTAGATGACTGGTTTTACCGTGTATATTGGCATATAGCACATGTAAAGTACTTACTGGAGTTCAAAATTTCTTTCTTTCTTCAGGGGCAGTTTTAAATATATTAGAATTCATGTAAAAAGGTACCGGAACAAGTTTTGCATCAGCATGCATTTTCTGAACAGTAAGAAACATAAAACTCTAATGTCTGCCATTATTTGATTGACTGTAATCTTTCTTAATATAGGTTCATAGATTTGTACTAAGCTAATGCCCCTGGAGCCTTTACAAGCCTAGCCCATAGAAGCGCCCTGGCATCGTGCTGCTCGTTAGTTCCCAGTGCCTCCATCAAGCAGAGCCACTTGAGTGATCCCTGGGGTGAACTTTCTATTTCCTGTCCACTCATCAAGATTTCTCTTGAAGAGGGCCAGTGAGGTGCTTTGCTTGACATGTATGGGAAGTCTATTCCATAGCATAGGCAGTCTCTAGGTTATGAACATGTCCCTCCAGCTTGTTCTGTTAATTGTGATAATGAGGTTGAGGTCCCTGGAGCGTGTGGTGCAGAGGGATTGGGATTTCTTTAGATGCAGCATTTCTAACAGAACTGGGTCAGTCATGGCTTTGTAAGTCAAGCAGAGATCGCCTCTTAGTAGAGGATATGAGACAGAGAATAGCTGGAGTTTTTTGAGCCTGTTCATGTAGGACATGTGTTTAAGGCCTAGGATCCTCTTTGTGAGGTACTTTTGTGGCCTTTCCCGCTGCTGCATGTGTGTAGTGAGGTACATGCCAAATGGGGCATTATACTCAATGACTGGCCTAATGAGGGAAGAGTAGAGAGGGATGGATGACCTCTTTCTTCCTGGATGCAAACCCCTTGGTAATGAGATGTGCCACATAGAAGGACTTTCTGACCAGAGTGACAGTGTGGTGGTCAAAGGAGAGGTTACTGTTATCCTGTGTCCCCAGATCTCTTATAGCACCCTCAGTTTTCCATGGGGTCCCATCGATGTGGCAGTTAGTGGGAGGACGACGCATTTTTTTGGCATTAAGCTTAAGGCCATGGTTTCGACACCAGTCATTGTTTTCAGTGAGGCCTTTCTGTAGGATGTCTGCATCACCTGGGGAGTTAATAATGGCTCCCAGCTTGTAGTCATCTCCGAACTTGGTCAGCCAGAGTCCCCTCCGTGTTGGCCTGGACTTCTGAGAAGTAGATACCAAACAAGAAAGGACCCAGGACTGATCCCCGTGGGACTCCACTTGTGACTGGTTGGCAGTGTGACTTGGAGTCCACTACTTTCACACTGTGGGTTCTGTTTGTGAGCCAGTTTGCAACCCATCTAGTGATATAGGGGTTGATGTCCAGTTTGATGGGTTTATCAATAATTCCTGAGTGGGGAATGGTATCAAAGGGGCTTGGCCAGATCTAGGTAGGCTGTATGTACTGCCTTGCCCTCATCCACAGCTCTGGTCACTGACTCAAAGAAGTCAACCAGGTTGAGCAGGCATGATCTACCTTTCACAAAATCAACTTACGTGGGCTCTAGAGTTTGGAGATTCCCTGTATCCTTGTTAATTATGTCCATGATGATGTGCTCTATAGCCTTACATAGCAGACTGATCAGGCTAATGGGGCAATAATTCCCAGGGTCTGTAGTCGCTCCCCCTTTATGGAGAGGGATGACTGTAGCAGTGCGCCATTCAGTATGGACAAAGCCTGAGATGAGGCTGTGATTGAACAGGGCACATGGATGTGGTGCCAGTTCATGTTGTAGTTCATGTAGAACACAGCCAGTGATATTGTCGGGTTCCATGAAAGCTGTATTCTTGGCCTTGGACAATGCAGCTTTAACCTGTGCTGCAATAATGCTGGGTGCCAGGTATTCCTCCATTATTGTCATTGGTCCTTTGGGGGGGGGTAAAGTTGGCACTGAATCTGTCGGCCAGTATGTTGGCAATATCTGTTGGCTCAGTATAGGAGGTACCATTGTGCAGTAACTCAGAGCAAACCTGGGTATTCGAGTGGAGATTCTTGATATAATTATAGAAGACTTTGTGGTTGTTTGTAGTTTCTGCCGCAATTCTGCCTTCATAGCCAGCTTTTGAGGTTTTGGTGAGGGATTTCAACTTTTTGTTGGGGCTAATAAGGGAGCTTTTCCAGTTTTGGGACTTCACCTTTTTCTGCAACAGTTTCTTCCTTCTGTTGTAGAGTTTATTAATGGCAGGGGACCACCAGATTGGCTTCCTTATTTTGGAAGAGAGCATCTTGGTTCTGTTGGATATGGCTAGTTCCATGCATTTATGTACGTGTTCGTACAGTGCATCGATGTATGATTCGGCAGTCATGCATCTATTTTCCATTGACATGGGTGCCGTGACATTGGCCACCTCTGTTTTTAGGAGCCCAAAGTCAGCTTTGGAGAAGTTTTTCATGGTGGTTACCTTTGGGGGGGTGGGGGGTGAGATGTGGATTTCCATGGTGATTAGTTTGTGGTTGGATCTAACCAGGGAGAAATTGACTACTGGTTTAGGGCAACAGTTGCCCATGTTAGTAATAAGCGGGTCAAGGATGTTGCTTCCTATAGTGGGGGTAAGAATGAGCTGTTCCAGGGCATTGGAATTGATGAATTCTAGGAAGCGTTGGGCCAGTGTATTGGTGCATGAGTAGTTTTCCCAGTTGATGGAGGGGTAGTTGAAGTCAACTAGTATGAGAGTGGTGGGTCAGACCCTAACAGTTTCCAGGGTGCTTAGGAATGTGTAGTGAGAGTCTTGGGACATGGTTGGGGACAATAGCAGGCTACGACCTGAATCGTTGTCTAACTCAATGTTAGTTGTACCTGAAGTATGTCAGATGCGTTATGCTGGGCTACTAGTCTGGAGGTGTGCATATCCTTTATGAATATTTATTTATTTTTTATTTTACATTTGTTAACCGAAGGTGTCTGACTGAGCCGAAAAGGCCCTTTTTCAGCAGAGGTCTGGGGAGAAAAGCTCCACATAGAAAATTTACAGATACATTTAGACATGATCAGTATACACACAAATTACAAAAGACATGTTTTTACAGTGGTATGCAGCACATCAACAGTTACAGTGGAGAGAACAAACAAAAAATATTAATTTAAAAATAAAGGTACTTAATAGATTTGTGGTGTACAGCTGAAATTTGGAGCATCGGTAGAATACATACATAGTACACAGGTACAGTACATACATTGTAGATTAGCCAGTGTTTGTGAGGATAGTTTTCAGTCTTAATCAAGTACTCTAGGTTTAGTATGTGTACCTTGTCCGCTTTCACTAGCCTGGGGAGCAATCATGGCACTGCCAACTTTGTTTGAGATGTTGCCTGATGAGGTCTTTAAAGGAGGATTTGGATGATGTGTTTTGAATGCTAGTAGGGACAGAGTTCCATTTTTTAGCCACTGAACTACTATATAGTGCATCTCCAAAGCTATTGTAGCTGTTGGTGACTTATAGTAGTAGTTTGCTTGATGATCTAAGAGGCCTTTTGGCTGAGTGATGATGTACTAGGTTTTTGAGGGCAGGACACTTATTGGGGAGGTAATAGATAGAATGACAGAGGCAGAGCTGATTGTAGGTTAGGAGGTTGGGCAGTTCAAGCCAGTGGAGCTGTCTCAAAGTAGTACAGTGATGAGTTCTATATGAGCAATTTACAGCAAAGTGGGCAATTCTGTTATAGCAGGCTTCCATTTTGCTTAGTTCAGTTTTGTTGAGATTAGTCAGAATGGGAGATGCATAGAGTAGCGTGGATAGAAGTTGGGAGCGAGCAATGGCTGATCTTGTGTTGTTGGTAAGAAATGGTTTGATACGGTAGAGTGTCCTAGTTTGGCATGTACTTTTTTAATAGTTAAGTTGAGATGACTATCAAATTTTAGGTGGGAGTCTATGGCTATCCCCAATAGGTTAGCCTGTACCACTGGAGCGATTGGAGTAGCATTTGTGGAGTAGATAGTGAATTGACTGTTATCAGTGTTTTTGTTAGAACTGGTTATAATCATAAGCTTAGTTTTCTTTGGATTGAGGATAAGTTGGGCTTTGGTTAGGTAGTTTTCAATGTCAGAGAATGCTAGTCGAGTTGTTTGCAGGAGGGTTGGAATGTTTTGTGCAGCACAGATTAAGGTAGTGTCATCTGCATACTGAATGATAGATGCGTGCTGTGTGGAGGTATGGAGGTCATTTGTGAAGATTGCGAATAGTAGTGGTCCTAAGATAGAACCCTGTGAGACTCCTATAGTTATGGGCAGCTGAGGAGAGAGAGAATTTTCCCATTTCACAGCATGGTACCTGTCAGTTAAGTAGCTTTGGAACCAGGTAAGAGTGGAATTTGATAGGTGATATTGGTTTAGTTTGTTTAGCAGGATTTGGTGCGAGACTGTGTCAAATGCTTTGGACATATAAAAAAAAAGAGTTGAGACCTGCAGGCCTTCATTTTTGAGACAGTTTACTGTGTCTGTGAAGCAGAGGAGGGCTGTAGTGGTACTATGGGCAGGTCGGAAACCATGCTGAGTAGGTGACAGGATGTTGCTGTCTAGGAGATATTTTAGCATATGGGTATGGATGCATTTTTCTAGGATTTTGGCCAGGGGGGAGAGTAAAGCAATGGGTCTGTAGTTATTAAGTTCAGTGGAGATCCCGCCTTTATGTATGGGTGTAACATAGGATATTTTCCACAGTTTGGGCACATAGTTTTCAACAATTGATCTGTTTATGAGAGTGGAGACTGGGATAGCAATAGCATCTGCTGTGAGTTTCAAGAAATAGCTGGGGAGTAGGTCGGCTGCTGTTGATAGGTTTTTAGTTTGGAGAGCATGCTTTTGATTGAAGTGGTGGAAACTGTTTTGAGGGTAAAGCTTGTATTAGTGTTATTTGTGTTGGGGGGGCTAGTGAGGAAGGAACTGTCCTATGATACTAAGGATAGAAATAAGTTCACAAAGTGGGAGTTGAATTGTGTTTTGATGGGAACTTTAGTGTCAGGGATGGTTGGTTTGGGGGTAACCTTTTGGGTGGGTTTTAGTAGCTGGTTTACATTTTTTCAACATTTTTGGGGGTTGTGTTGGTATTTAGTTTGTAATGTCATGTAGTAGGATTTTTTGTCCAGCCTAATGCATTTTTGTGCACGGTTACGCAGTTCTTGGTACTTAGGCTTTGTGTTTCTTTGGTTTTTTGATAGTGAAGTCAGGCAGTGTCTCTAGATTTGAGGATTTGTTTGGTTTCTTTACTGAGCCAGGGATTTGAAGAAGTTCTGACCTTGATTTTGCGCAATGGAGCGACAGTGTCTAGGTGTTGTAGAAATGTTTTGTTTAAATATGCTACAGCCTGGTCAGGTGGGAGGGTTTTTAGGGGGGTCCAGTCACAGTTACAGAGTAAAGTATTGAGGACCTCAGGAGAGAATTTTTTTGTGTTTCTAGTGGATATATATAATTAGTGGTTTTGCATATGCTTGTTCTACTACGTATAAAGTATATTATGTTGTGGTCACTTAAGGTGTCTGGGAGACTGCCTGCTTGGGGGTACAATGTGGGGTTGTTAGTTAGGACCCAGTCAAGGATGGATTCCCTTTTATATTTTTTATCACATCTAGTTGGAATTTGGACTAGCTGCTGCTAGCCATGGAGATTTATTAGATTACTTGGTGGTTCAGATATGCAGGTGAACCAATCTAGGTTGAAATCCCCCAGAATAAGGGCTTCTTGTGAGTATGTGAAAGAACATCAGGATAAGAAGTCTTCAAGGCTAACAGGTGTATTACCAGGTGGAATATAGATCACAATTGTGGTGATGACCTTTTTAGGGTGAAGTTGAAGTTGTGAGATAAGTATGTCCCTATTATTGGGGGAGGCGTAGGAGTTTGGTAATTGACGTACAGTTAAGTTGGACTTATACAGTAGGGCAGTTCCACCCCCTTTATGAAGTGGTCTGTCTTGTTTAATAATATTGTAGCCAGTAGGGAGAACATCTGAGTTAGCTATGTTTTTATTTAGCCAGGTTTCTGTTTAAGCAGCTATGTCTGGGGAGTAGTGTGCTATTGTGGCCTGGAGTTCAGATATTTTATTTTTGATACTTCTAATATTAATATTTAGCATTAAATGATGGTTGGTTTTGCTGCTGTTGTTGATTTGCCCAGGGATGAAGATAGTGGGGGTGTTATGTTATGACATTTGTGTTGGAGCATTTTGTGTTAGACAGGATGGATTTGGGCCTGGGTTGGGGTGGATATCCCCACTTATGGTGAACCTGGTGTTAAAATGGTGATACAGATGTTGGAGTTTGGTGGAGACACCATCGCCTTTGGAGCTTCGGTCCATGTTCTGGAGCCGAAATGTGTGGAATGAGTTATAGCCTGGTAGCACAGGGGTGCTTTTTGCTGCTTTAAACCAGGTCTCTCTTCAGCACAAATATCGATGTTCCCACTTTGAGGAGTGTTTATAGCAAGTGCATCTTGAGATTTAGACTTCTAGCATTGAGCAGCATGACCCTCAGATAGCATTTATTTATTTATAGCTGTTACGGTGGTAATTTGGTCTTTGGAAAATTGCCTAAACAAAAGCACTATAGGGGTGGCAAGAGCCTTAGCCAGTATACGGAAAGCCAGGGGTGACAGATGCAGGCCATCTCTGGCAAAGCATTGAGGTCTGTCAGTCATGTCATCCCAAGCAGACAGATACTGGATCCCCTTAAAATGACACCAGAAACTTAGCCAATTGTTGAAGTCAATCATTTTCTGCTTGTGCTGCGGTATCATTCTGGGCGATGGTAGGATGCTGCTCAGGGCTAGGGTCATACCTGCCTGGGCCACATAATCCGAGAGCTCCTCCATGTCTCTTTTCATGTAGTCCAGGGAGGTGCGTCTCAGGTCATTCACACCCACACGGACAGTGGCAGAGTCATACTTGTACTTGTTGTGGAGTGACCTGAGTGCTTGTGTTATGTGTCAGATTCTGGCACCTGATAGCCGACTGTTACCTTCCCCTTATTCACCTTAGTGAGTGGCACATCAGTGTGCCTCATTATTGAGTCACCTGTGATTAGTGTATTGGGCAAGCTGTTTTGGCTTAGGGGCTTAGGTTGAGGGGAACACTGCATAGGTGAGCTATGCGTCTTGTGGTTTGTGGTGGTTGTGTGTTTTTGCCTTGGAAGTCTCTGTTGTTTGGGTAGATTTCTGTTGAGAGTCTCTGCAAAGGTGGGTGTGTGGTTTGTGTTTTCATGGGAGAGCTGTGATGGTGGGTGTTCTGGAGGGCTATGTGTTGCATGTGGTATGGTGCAGCTGTTGACCTACTCTTGACCAGCTGTTCCCGCCTTGGCTTGAGAGTGCATGTCTTCCAATTTGGATATATAAGTGCATCTCTCACAAGTCTTAGTATTGGGAGGTAAAATGAGAGGGTTGTCTGTGTATATGAGGCAGTTCCTGCACTGCCTCAGAATGCCCAAGTTCACCAGCTTAATAGGAAAAAGCACAGGGAACTGACCTTTAGACATGCCAGGAGGGATGGTCATTATTACTAAGTACTGGAGCTGTTTCCTTATATATTCCTTTTACAGGAAAAATATCACTCAAGGTGTTTGAGTCTGTATAAAGCACTGCCAAACACTTGAGGGGAAACTATTACGTAGACCCTAAAAATTTAAGGATGAAGTATTTAGGCAGATATTCTGAAGTTAGAAAGAAATCAAACAGTACTTACTGAAAAATAAAGAAAAATAAAGAATTAGCTTGTCAAGAATGATGAAATTATACTGGGAAATCAACCATTTTACAAGTGTTAGGGCAGGATATAAAAGTCCTGACATGACATAGGGGTGTTTACTTGGGTTGGGGGTTGGTTTAATCTCTAAGGTGTTTACCTCACAGACATAAGATCCAAGGTTTCATTCTCACATTTGGAATGGAAATTGGCTAGACTTAAAATGGCCTTTAAGGGCAGCTAGCCTACATACATACAAATATTTAAAGCATGGGCATTAATGCCTTTCTAGCCTGCCAATATACCAGAATAATTGTTCCTAAAGTAAGTGTCCAGGCTATTCTTAAAAATATCTGAACCAGTGTTTGTTTTAATGTAGTTTGGTAGTCTGTTCCATGCATCAGATACTCTCTCAGAGAACAAGTTAGTACACTTTACATTCCTGTAGAATCTTCTACAAATGCTGTCTGATGATTCTCTGATAACTCTAAACATTCCCACAGACAGTTGTCTCTAAATGTCCTATATACCTAAGTAAGATCACCTTTTATCATCTCTGATTTCCTAGACTCTATAAATCTTTTTATACAACCTGTAGTTGTGCAACTATCATTAACTAATTGGTTGATATGATTAGAAGAGCTCAAAGCTGGATATACCCATATACGTGGGTCCTTAAATTAATCTACAGTTTCAGTCGCTGTATTTTCAGTCACTGTATGCTGTATTAAATATTCACCTTTTGTTTTATGTCTCCTAAATTTAATCTACTTAGTTTTTGATGTTTTTATCTGAATATTATTCTCCTCCTATGCCCAACAGTCAGTTAAGTCAGGGCATATCTGCAAAAGAACTTATCTGTAACACATGTGATCAGTTTACTCAATTTCAGGTCTTTAGCATGCAGACTGTAGAACACCACAGATAAAAAAGATAGGTTTGAAAGATACAATCTAAAGAAGTGTAAGGGCCTAGGATAGAGTCCTGTGGGACACCCTGACTGTAACCAAGAATTTGACCTGACTGTATGATACTTAAAATGTCCTATCTGCAAACCGTGCAGCTGTCTATCTTGTCTAGAGTAAATCAGTACTTAGTTGTAATTTATTGATCATTGTTTTGTGTATGACCTGTTAAATACTGAAGTTAAAACTACATAAATTACATCACAGCACACTTTTTCATTCATAGCTATTATATTGTTATAGAACATCATGTTACAGGTGCTAACAGATCAATTTTCAACATATGCGTGCTGATGTATGGTTTCAAGCCCCAACCTTTTCAGTTCTGACAATAACTTGCCAAATATTACCTTCTCCATTATTTTTCGACAATATGAAAGGGCCTGTATGACTCTGGGTTTGTCCTACTCCCTTTTCCCTTAAAGACATGTTTAATTAGTGCATGTATCCAATCTTGAGGAATCTCCGTATAGTTATATGACCTAGTAAATAATGGGTCTATATTATAACATCGAATTTTATAAACATCGAATGTTACAATATTGAACCTGTAATGTTGAATGCTGAAAACAGCGAAGGTGTAGGACAACGAATTCTTTCCCAGAGAAAGAAATCGGTGGGCCGTTGCTGTGGCTTCGCAGTTTTCAGCGTTCGATATGTTGGGACGTTACAGGTCTGGTTCAGGTAAGTGTGCAATTGTGTGTAAGTTAGGGTTAGGGGGCGGGTTAGGGGAGTTAGGGTTAGGGAGCGGGTCAGGTAAGTGTGTGGTTGTGTGTAGGTTAGGGTTAGGGGCGGGTTAGGTGAGTTAGGGTTAGGGCGCGGGTGAGATGAGTGTGTGATAGTGACAGACCTTAGGGTTAGGGTTGGGTTAAGGTAAGTGGATAGCTAGTAGTGTATGTAAAGTTTAGTTTAGGTTTAGGTGTAGGATTTTAAGTGTATGTGTGTGGATTGCTGTTTTTTTGTGTGTGTTTGTGTTGTGTGAATGTTTCTCGGAATAGCGATTTTTTTTTTTTTTTTTTTCCCTGGGAAAAAAATTCGATATTCTGACTGTTCGATGTTTTCAGATTTCGGTGTTTGGAGTTCGATGATATAACATTCGATGTTTAGAACTTCAATGTTATAATATAGACCCGTAAATAATCGATATAATGGTACTATAAGTTTTTGCTGAAGTGTTCTTACTACATCATCATTACTTATTCCATCTCCTTCCAGTGCTTTGTTTGGATCCAGTTTCCGCAGTTCTTTTTTCACTATAATCTATTTTGATTCCAGTATCTGAGGTTATCTTAATATCACTAGAACAACTTATCTCCACCTTTGTCGAGACAACTGTTTTGCATAAGACTTTATAAATCTATAATCTGTTGTGTCTGAGAATAAATTTTAGACCCTACATACAGTTTATAAGTTTGAATGCCTTTACTTCTTCCACATTTTATGTATCTGTAAAATGGTTTCCTATTATACTAAATATTTTTATATGAATTTTCTTCAAAATTTTTTGATGTTGTTTCACGCTATGCTTAATTTATTTGTGCAGCTTATTTTGATTTTCATAGTTGTAGTTCAACATATTTTCCATTTCATACATTTTTTTGGCACTCACCTTAATTAGGTATGTTTTATAGCAATATATATTCCCCTGACGTTGTATACTTAGATACTGATGTTAAACATTTTTTTTATTTTTATTTTTTTTTTGCACTCAATTTCGCTTTCTAAACTTTCCACATTCCTTCTGCAGTATTCCTGCTGAATGCATCACTCCAGTAAGTTTTACATATCGACTGTTTTGCTTTCATATAATCTGTAATTAGCCTAGTACTATAAACCTATAAAAGTATGAGGCAAAATCAGGGACATGCTGCAGAATTCTGGACAGTTTAAGAGGTATGCACAACTATTTTATCAATAAAGCTGACAGTAGAAAAGGTTAACCTGTTCTTTTAGCATGATTACATTGGTATAGCTTCACAGAGATTTATTTTTGTTGCTTTAGTCGTTGTTCTAATTGATGAACCCATATACATCATCATGATCATTGCTACAGGACTTAATTATAGGAATGGAATGTCTGCGTTCCATAGCCCTTAGAACTGCAATTACATGAGCGCATTTTTCTATGATTTAATTCACTGTAAATATGAAGTATCATGAGACAACACAGATGATTCAGAAAACCATAAAATTGCAAAATAGCAAACTTTGCTTTATCAGCTCTGTAAGTCAGTAGTATAAACATTATAACAATTCTTGTTTTAAAAATAAGCATTATTAAATGTTTATTCTGAATGTATCTTTCTACCCTAAAAGCAGAAATTAATATTTAGCTTTCTTTAATTATTTGTTAAACGGGTAAACCGTTGTGTCCTTTTTCATTCATGGGCAACCCAGAAGCATTGTCTAAGTGACTTTCACTTTCTGAAAGTCACACAGTAGGAAAATGGAGACTTTACTGTTTATCCTGAAGCATTTTTTTTGGAAATCTGTGCTTAAGTTCATTTGGGGTTTGTCATTCCATGTCAGCACTGTTCACCTCTCATAAAATTCTTTCCTCTCTAATCTGCATTTTAGATCCTGGTGTTAGAGTTGGCCATGCTGACCAGGGTCGTCATCTCCCTGTCTAACTGGTGAAGCGAGATATGTGGGAAGCAAGTATGCCTGGAAGGTATCATAGCTATTCATAAGAGGGGAATGTCTTCTGTAAATGGCCCTAACTCCTTTCCATGTTGTGATCTTATTAGTAGGCTGCTGCCTGCGATAAAGTATGTACTTAGGAGTGTTCCAGCCTTGGGCCTAAGGACATTAACACCCCCAAACTTGTCTCCATGACCAAAGTGTCTGGAGTTCTACTAGCACTTCACCAGAGCACACAGTCTCCCCCCCAAGCATCAGAGTCAGTAATTGAGCTTGTTTCAAGTGAGTTGTCGTCAGGGTGTAGCCACATATGCCAGTGGAGCTGATCAGAATGAGGCATTGCCCCCTAAAGAGGGCTATACTGAAATGTTAAAAAAAAGAAATAAAGCAAGCAATTTATTAAATTATAATTATCTTTTTGAATCCAGGAAGATGTATAACTTTTTTTTTACCCCCAACCCCACCTCTGATAGCTTCACTTTCTGCCCTTATTCAGCTCATCCATCCATTCTATCGGGGTGGAAGAAGCAGTTGTAATTTTGACTCTTCTTGAGTTTATAGCTTGCAACTCACTAGACTTTAACCACACTTAGTATGTATAGTTGGCTGCTGTCATAGGAACAGGACACCTAGTTTGCAGTACTGTTAACCCAGTATCAGTTAGCCACACAGAATGCGTAAAAGTCTAACTTTGGAAAGGAGGAAAGGAACTACACTGAATGACTTTGTGTTCTTGAAGGAAGAACTTTCACACTTTGAAAGTAGCAGACTCCAAATCCAACTTCAGACCAGTGACAAGTGGAGTACCACAGGGTTCAGTCCTGGGTCCTGTCCTGTTTGGTATCTACTTCTCTGAAGTACATGCTAACACAGAAGGTCTTTGGCTAAGTTCGCAGATGACTGCAAACTAGGAGCAATAATCAAAACTCCAAAAGATGTGGACATCCTACAAAAGGGCCTCACTGAGACAGGTGCCTGGTGTCAAAGCCATGGCCTCAAGTTCAATGCCAAAAAGTGCATTGTCATCCCTTTTGGTAAAAACTCTGTACCCATGAACTACCACATAGGCGGTAGTCTACTTAACACCGAAAGTGTGATAAGAGACCTTGGGACACACGTGGACAGTAGTCTCTCCTTTGATAATCACATTGCCACAGTAGTCAGGAAATCCTTCTACATGGCACACCTCATTACAAAAAGTTTCTTATCCAGGAAAAAAAGAGGTCATTGTTCCCCTCTACTCGTCACTCATTAGACCCATTATAGAGTGCAACGCCCCTTTTGGTATGTACCTCACAAGACATCTACAACAACTGGAAAGGCCGCAGAAATTCCTCACAAAGAGGATTACTGGCCTCAAACAGATACCCTATGCAGATCATCTCGAAAAACTGCAGCATTACTCCATCGCATATCGCCTACTCAGAGGCGATCTCTCCCTAACATACAAAGCTATGTCAAACCCAGAGCTTTTGGACATGACTTAAAGAAATCCCAATCCCTCTGAGCTACATGCTTTAGGGACCTAAACCTTGTCACCACAATAAACAGGAAATGCTGGAGGGATAGATTCCTGTCCCAGAGACTTCCCATACTCTGGAACAAACTACCTATCTATATCAAACAAAGCTCCTCATTAGCACTCTTCAAGAAAAATCTTGATGATTGGATGGGAAGATTGGAAATTCACCCCAGGGATCACTTCTGTGGCTCTGCTCAACAGTGGACCAGAAAAATTATTTTCTTGGGTGGCGAAAGCCAGGGTACCTTTTGGCTAGGCTTATATAGGCCCTAGGGCTAATAGTCTAGTACCTACCTATGAACCTAAGTTAGAGAACAGAAAAATGTATGTGCTTGTGATGATGCGAGGTATCGCCAGCTATGCCAGAAGAAGTAGAAGAACAAATACCTGTCCACTACCAAAGGTGAATCATAAATAAACTAAAACAAGAATAAAATCAGATTTAAAATCACCACCAAGGCCTTAGTGTTCATTTCTCTTTTTAATAAATCAAACAACGATGTAAAAAGGATAAAAAAATGGAAGTCCCTTCACAAACGATAAGCGCTTTCAAGTAATCTTCTTCAGATGATTGTTGTTTGATTTATTAAAAAGAGAAACAAACACTCAGGCCTTGGTGGTGAATCTGAATCTGATTTTATTCATGCCAGAAGAACTAGTTCAGTGGATATCCAAGATATGTCAGCATAGCTATCTGGGGTTTTGTACAGAATTGTATGTCATTTGTATATCAAGCTGATTTGTACAGTTGCTTGTGTTAAAAATGTACCAAAAGTGGGTCCTGCTGGACAGAAAAAAGAAATCCTCATTTGGAATTAATATATTGTATTGTAACTGTTGGAATTAATATATTGTAACAGAGAATACTGAAAGAGAAGAGGTTCATCTCAGTCCAGCTAACTTTGAAAACTAGTCTTAAATTAAATTACCTGGAAGGCCATAAAGATTGTATCTTACAGTTCTGATTGCAGCCAGAGACAAAAATGTCTGTGAAAACAAGGACTAGAAATCCTACTCTATTATCCTTAGCAGTGAGCTAATTGTTATCCTGGAAGGGTGGAAGTGTTATAATGGTTTTATGGCTTCCAGATGCTATAGCACATCTTAGCAAAGCTCTACCTATGTATAAGGTAACTTGTGTGCAAGATTCTGGTTCAATTTATAGTAAAGGGGGGTAGTATGGGAACCAGAAGTCAGATGACCAGGTATAAGTGATGTTATTCTGCTATCCACCACTGAAATGATGTTTTAATACTAGATTAGACAGAATTCTGAGCAGTCTGTTTTTGAAACCTGACAAGAAGGACCCCTCACCTACATCATCTTGTATTGCTCTACTAAGTGAACTAGGGAATAGTAATTCTTTAGATCAGTCAGGAAATAAAGTGAGCTTAGTTAAGTACTGTTTTTCTGTATCTGTGTGAATCTGTTCATGTGTTGTTTTCATATTTCCTGTGATTGGAACTCTGGTGTTTATTGTAAATAGATATTTAGTATTTTCATGTTCTTTTATTATTTATTATTAAATATATTTAAACTTTTCATTGTGGCTGGTCCTTTAAAGAATATTTTAAGCTTTGAGAGTTCTTATATTTATTTTGTGACACTGAGGTCACTCCTGAAAGCATTACTGCATTGGTCAAACACTACAATTTATATTAGTATTAATTGTACTCAGTATAATAGGATACCCTTGTAAGAGCCTTAGAGTAGCTGACTTTGGAGTGTCTGGTGGCAGCAACTACCTTGCAGTCTGGGCAAAGGGTAGCAGAGTGAGTAATCTGTGCTAGCCTTTCTCGCGTGTGTGTGTGTGTGTGTGTGTGTGTGTGTGTGTGTGTGTGTGTGTGTGTGTGTATACAAATCAAATGTTAGAGTGTGTGTGTGTGTGTGTCAGCTGATTGGAGCAGATGTGCCAGTGGTTAGTCTTACTGTGGGCCTGGAGAGAGACTGAGGGAAACCCAGTCTCAGAGTGTGTGTTCCCTGTGTTCTGTTACGGGAAGTTGTGCTTAGTGAAGAGAGCTGCACCTGGAAATACTGTGTGTATCTGTTTTTGTTCCAAGTGAACGTCCTTCACCAGTGTCAGTGATGAGGATTCAGGCTTCTTGACTACCTGCCCAGAGGAGGGGATGTCACATTGCTCTTGACACAGAAAGAGGAAACAGCAGCAAAATATGGCTAACAGCAGGTGAATGTAGTGCTGACTGTGTGCCTAAGGACTTTAGCTGTGATCTTCTGAACTGTGAATAGTTAACTTTAACTTGAGTGGGAGTGAGGTGTGTGTATATATATATATATATATATATATATATAAACGAAAAACCGTTCTAAGACTGTAAAGCAAAGTAGAATAATGCCAATAGACAATTAAAACTTTGTAACTAATAAAATTACAAATGGAGAAAAAACACAGCTGAGGCCGAACTGTTGTCTAGCGCTTTCATTCCTTTATTGTTGTTAGGAACTTCATCAGAACTGAAAAAAGTATATAGCCATGCTCTATAAATATGCTGTATACAGGAATACATAATTTGCATAATGTTTGTATTCATACACACACATTTATAGCATAATCTCCAATGACAGTGGTGCAAAACATGCTTTAAATGCGTAACAGTAAGACTTAGAACTCACTACTTGTAATGAATCACATTTAGATTTGTGGAGTATTGGAATGTACAGTGTCTTGTCTTACACTGCTGATAAGAAGCTCAGTCAGTATGCAGGTTCTGTACAGCAAAGGTGTGTGGGCCACAGAGACTTTAGATCACCTGCTTGTCTATGTCATTACATGCAGTATGTGGTGTATGGGGATATTGTAGACTACAGCTAGAGAAATTTTCCCATCTATATGTTGACAGGTGGGGCTTCATCACACACTGCTGCTTGGAATCTGCCAGGAAAAATAAGTAAATGGTGGACGATAGGTCTAGCAGCCAACTTCAAGAGGTTAGTGAATGGATATAGCAAAAAAAGGTGTGTATTTTATATATATATATATATATATATATATATATATATATATATATATATATATATATACATATACACACATATATAAATAAATAAAACCCACCTTCCTCAAACAATCTGCAGACAGCATTGCCTATCCCATCTCTATTCTTATAAATAGAGCCATACTAAAATCATACGTCCCTTCTAGCTGGAGCCATACTTACATCATCCCCCTCCACAAAGGTGGCAAAAATACTGATACCACCAACTTCACGCCTCTTGCCATCCTTTCCCCTCTTTCTAAAATACTTGAGAAAACGATACAAGCACAGCTCATGGCACACCTAACACTAAATAATCTCTTCTCCCCAACCCGGCACTCCTTCCGCACTGGCCACAGCACCATGACTGCCCTTCTTTCCTTTCTTGAAACTATAAACCTCGAACACGACTTAGGCAAGTTCGTATCTACACTATTCCTAGATCTGTCAAAGGCCTTTGACACCATCTCACACACCCTACTTATATCCCAACTCTCCACCCTACACCTCTCTCCCACCACCATTGCTTGGTTTTCCAGCTACTTGTCCAACTGCCAGCAAGCTCTCCAGTGGAAAACTTCAACCTCCCCCTTCCTTCCCACACCCACAGGTGTCCCACAAGGGTCTGTTCTTGGCCCTCTTCTCTTCAACCTATTCATTAACAACTTTCAAGAATCCATCTCAGACTCATCTATCATCCAGTATGCAGATGACTAAACAATTATCTGCTCAGCCTTCTCCCCCTCCATGCTCCTAGCAACTAGCCTTCTCCAAAACAGAAACCTGGATGCAGTCTAACCATCTGGCACTAAATGCAAATAAAACCAAACTAATGTTTTTTCCCCTACCAAAAACTCCATTGACAAATCCACATTCACCATACAGAGCCAAAACAACACCCTCCTTGAAATTGTTCCCAACACCAAGCTTCTTGGCATCATTATTTATGAAGAACTAAAATTTGACACCCACATCCACTCCACAATCATGAAAATCCACCAAAAGTTAGGTTTCCTCTACAGCCACAATCGCTTCCCAAGACCCTCTACCCATCAGACTCTTGCATCTACCTTCCTACTCCCCTCCCTTATGTATGGTGACCCTCTTTTCACCAGTCTCCATCTTGGCCTTCGGTCCAAACTTGAATCCTGCTACCACAAGATCTCCAAATTTGCAACCAGTTCATAAAACTCATCCCACCACTGCCACTCCCTCCTCACCCTCAACTGGCTTGAAATACCTGACTACCTCAGTTACCTACAACTCACCATTGCCCAGAAGCTCATCTTTAAACCTGCTAACTGCCCAGCTCTCACTACTTCCTTAAAACCTTACATTCCCAACCACTCACTCAGATCCAAAAACCAAAATCTCCTTCAGGTCCACAAACCTGCATGACTTCCTGGCCATTTACTGCTGTCCCACTCCTTGGCTAAACAGTGAAACTCTCTCCCCACACACCTACGCAACCTACCTAACCGTACACATTTCAAATCTCAGCTACTCTGTCATCTTTCTTCGAAATGGAAATGCCCTTGCCACACTCCAACGTAAACCCCCCCATTCCACCTTGCACTGAGTCATCCAGCTACCTCTTCTGTTACTTCATCCCACCCAAAACAGTCCCTCCTCTACTAAAAACTAATTTTTCTCTCTAATATCTATTGTACTATACTCTCCATTCTCAAATATACTATTACCCTCTCCTTGCATAATATTTTCCTAACCTACTAATGGCTAGTAGCTATATATTTTGAAATGTTAAACCTACAATTGAGTTTATAACAAAAATATTCACTTTATGTAAGTGTTGAAATTTCTGTATTGAATTATGTCTTTTCATTTTTGTAACATTGTGACAAGCCAATTTCATGGAGCTTATCTGTAAATGTTTAATTAGCTGTATGAACTGTGTCCTTTTGTAACATGTGAAATGTAACTTGCAGTTATTGTGGAGCTTTTCTCCCTGGGCCTCCACTGAAAACGGGCTCTTCTTGGCCCAGTGGACTTCCCCGGTCATGAAACTTAAATAAATAATTATATATATATATATATATATATATATATATGTGTGTGTGTGTGTGTGTGTGTGTGTGTATATGTATTTACACACTGGATACATATTTTCAGACTAATAGTATATTAACCTACATAGTTTTTGTTTTTAAACTGGCATATGCTGAGTTGTTTTTTTTAATGCATTTTTGTTGTACTGGGATCACTGCTAGGATAACTACCTGTAATCATATGTAGATATTTGCAAAGAAAAAAAAGGAGTAGGTAGTAACAGTTCTGTGGAAATGAAAACCCTTACTACTCTTAGTGTCAGCAGGATGTAGCCAGAATTGTATATTATCTTCCGGAATGTCACCATTGGGAATAGCCAAGAAATTCTGATCTATCTTATTCCCATGCTTCCAGCACCAGCCCCCATAGCTGCCTTTTTCCAGTGGAATGTATTATAAGTGCAGAATAAAATATGCAAGAAAAATCTTCTGTAGTTGAGGATCATGGGATATATGCAGATGACGCATTGACAACAAACCAATGTTTCAGCTTCAGTGGTATGGTCTGGTGTGTCATAGCGTGCTTTAGGGCACTGGTATGTCCTTACGGGGTCATTTGTATGAATCCCAAGATCCTCCACCATGAGGTTTAAGATATTATATGGGTATCGCACAGTGAAAACTTTGGCTTTGCTTGGTCTTCTAGTTTTTACTAATTGGTTTGCCTATGTGACCTTTTTATCCATGGGTTTGGATAAGTACAGAATAAAACATGTAGCCTAATGCTAAAACTGCTGTTTTAAAAATATTTAGTCACATAGGTAATAGCATGGCAAAATACATCACTCTGGAGACACTTTCTTTCTTTGGTTCACTTGTACCCATTTGATTTAATTTATGTTGGATATGGGCCATTTGATGCCTTTGTAGTAGACAATATGATGACGCCTTAAAATTATTTTGTACACCATGGTTTACATGGTATATGTTTACATTCTTGTGTAGCTGAAAACTACAAGAGCTGGACCAAGAGACTGGGAAGGACATCACATCTGAAAAGGTAGAAGTAGGGGAGAAGGTGTTATTGTCACTTGTTAGTCAATGTTTACAATGGGTATCACTTAGGGCTGGATGCCTTGTTAACATGCCAAAGGAGTGGGCAAAACATGTATGGAATAGATCTCAGGGAGTCTGAGATGTGGATAAATGAGAGAAATGCAATCATACAGCCAGGAGCGCAGTTGTATAATGACAAGATTTTTTTTCCTGTTGGTTTGTATGTTGCCTTTATAAATATGATGTTAAGGTTAAGACAGGATGGACTAATGTGCTTGGAAGTTAATAATATATATCAGGTTCTTTCCTGAAGGCTTTATAAGAAGTTGTTTCCTTTTTTATCTGATTTTTTAATGTAAAGTAAGTATAATCTGCTGGAAAATTCGCACAAAGTTAAGAGTGTAGGATGTCAGGATTAAAATAAATTGTTCTGTATTTTGTTGCAAAATAATTCCTGATGAAGTTAAGCAAAAACATATGAAGAACAGATGTGTGCTGTTTCAGAATAGAGGTATTGGAGTTAGGGTTAATTTTTTTATTCTCTTTCTCTTAAGATTGAAAATGCTGTGTTCCTAAAAGTATTGCAGAGACCAGAGGGGTGATTTGTGGCATTGACAGGTGTACGTGGAATTAACTGAAATTTCTTGTAATTCCCAAAATAGATTTCCCTTACTTCTAACGATTTTTTTTTAGTACAATCTAGCTGACTCCCTTTGTACTGAAGTAATAGTTACTATAGAGATAACTTGCTATGAGTGGCACAGTAGCATCAGAAATTTTATTTAAAACAGATGGCAGGAGAACATGATTAAGAAATTTAAATGTGTATTTTAAGACAGAAAACTAAAGCATTCATAAAAGCATAGATGTAAACAGCTGTATTTTTCAGTCAGATTGTGAAGCAGCTTCAGGACCACGGTGCACACTGCATCGCCAGAATCTAGGCGAGATAAGTGATCTAGTATAATGGGGGACGAATTTTAGTCCCCTATTGCAGCATTGTATTTTGCCCCCTCTTAAAACTATAGTGTTGCTAAAAATGCACACATCAGCTTTAATACCTGGACCACAAACTGTATTCACTTAATTTGGCTTTGTACCTGTATATGACCCATCATTTCATTCTGTGATTTTTTTTTTAATTGAAATATCCACCTACCATTTATCCAGTAGTTCTTGGACTCTTGAACCATCACTATTGTTTTTTGTTTTTTGTTTTTTTTTAATCATAGAAATCAAAGGGTAATATTAATTGTCATTTGGGGCTTGAACACAAGGCCTCCAGCATACCATGCCAAGTGTCACTGACAGTGACCAAGAAGAGGCTCTGGACATATAGTGGTGAGTTTTCCCTTTATATTATGGACACAGCTTTCATGATTGTTGCCAAATATAAACACTTCCGTACTCCAGCGTTTAGAAAAACATCATTTGGCACAAAAAAACTATTAGAATGCAAGAATAATGTGTAAAAAAAATGAACTAGTGCATTGGCATACGTCTTTGAGGTTCAAAACACAGTAATGCACTTAAATAGTTCATCAGTTAGAACATTACTAAACAGAAAAATAGAATGTACCAGAATGCATATTTTTTTAAATGAAAACATAAACCAAAAATAATTCAATAAAATCAAAGTAATTCTCCTACCAGCCCTGTAGCATCACACTTTTTTCAAATATCATAACAGTGATTTGGATTTATTGAGGTTCTTTATAATGTATGTGCTGACATGTTCTGATTTCTATTTAGATCCTTCTTATATGTTATTACAGAATGCCGTTTATTTTCATTTATGATACTTTGCAACCAAAGGGCCTTACTTATGAAATATTTAATGTAACAGCTTTGGAAGTATCTTGGAACTTCATTTCATAGAAGTTAGGATCTGTGTATTTTTGTATTCGAATTTCTTATTGTTATTATTATTGTTATTGTTTTAATTATTGTTGTTCTATGAACTATTTGTTTCAGCTGAATTATTTTTGCTTTATGTTTTCATTTAAATTCATATGGATTCTTGGTACATTCTATTCTATTTAACAAAAAGTTTTTCGTGACTTAGTTAAAGAGGAGATTGTTACATATGTTAATGACACTGAAATATTGGATTATGTGATTAAGTTTAATCATACTAAAGAGGAGTAGAAGGCTATAAAAACTTTGTAAATGGATAGATCTGTTGTAATAAAGCCATCTGATAAAGGGGGAAATATATTTGTGATGAAAATTGATTTTTATAAAAAAATGTGATGTGAAATTGTTCGATCTCGCCGTTTGTTCTTACACACGGGGTTTGGAGCCGATCCTCGGTTCCGAGTTGGCCGCATCACAAGCTCTGCATCTAAGAGAAGCTCGAGGCACAGTCTATATCCCATGATCCTCCTCTGCTATCCCTCAGATCTAGTTTGCCGCTGCAACAGATCGCGTCGAGGAGTGCTCGGGCCAGTAAAAGCTTTTTGTATTTTCAAAATTTTGGGGGGATTTAGAGCTATTTAAAGCTAGGTATCTTAGTTAGTAATTAATAATAGTTGTGTGTGTGTGTTTAGGGGCTTCCCTTTTATATATTTGCATATTTAGTGTTTCGACTTTGGGCTGAGGCCTATTTAGTCCTGTCAGGGCTCTGACAGCAGTAAACAAAATTTATATCTATACTTACAATTAACACTTTAGTATTTAGTCTTGTGTGCAGTGTTTGTTTATACACACACATATATATATATATATATATATATATATATATATATATATATACTTATATAATTGTTGGTTTCTTATATATACAATAGATAGTGCTTAAAATTTGCTGTGTTGTTCGACTATTTTTTCTCTATTTTTACAAGTTAGTTACTTGTTCTAGACATGGCAGAGAAAGCTAAGTCTGGATTCAAAAGATGTCAGTGTGGACAGAAAATGTCCATCACAGACAATCATGCTTCCTGCGTCTACTGTCTTGGCCCTCTCCACCTGCAGGATGACTGTTCTATTTGTCACTCCTTCAGTGGAAGGGTCATGATGGAAAGGCGCAGGAAGTTAATCGAAAGGGGCTTGCTAAAGCCAGACTTTCAAGAAGCCTTGGAGAAGGCTGATCAGGCTTCGAAGTCTTCGAATGGGTCGAAGTCTTCGAAGGTATCGGAGCCCAGGTCATCGGCTCCGAGCACCTCTACTAAGGTTCGGTCGCCGGCTCCACAGACCTCGGAGCTGAGCATCGAGCAATTATCTCTGATCGAGGCCCAGGTCTTGGAGCCGGTGTCGGAGGTGCCTCCATCCTCGATCCTTCGTTCGGTGGCATCTTCGGCCCCTTCGACCTGTTCTTCCAGGCTGTTATCTGACACTGACGTGGATCGAGTGGTGCAGACACTCATGGAGAACACGGCTCTTTCCAAACTCATTGCGGTTTCATCCCAATTGGTATCGAAACTTGAAGCCCTCCCTGTGTCTCTGGCAGATCCTCCTTCAAGACCCATCGAGTCCTCGGAGCCGGGAGAAGAGGAACCGATGATTGTTGAGCCCTCGGTGCCGAAGCCTTCTTTAGTGCGATCGGCACCACTGACCTCCACTCCCTCAGAGCCCATCGAGGAGTCGCAGAGCCGACTGTCTCTCCTCGGTTCCGGGGCGGAGAGTCGAACCGAACTTCCGACTCTTCCCCTCAGAGCCTCGGCACAGATTAGCTCGGCTCCGTCCTCCGGGTCGGAGCCCGTGGTCCCGGTTTCGGGGAAACTACCATGCTCTTCGGATCCGGTGGGGTCCTCAGCCCGGGGCACCGGTGCCTTCAACGTCATGAGGAAGGTCTTGTCTGAAAAGACATTTACTTCATCTGAGTCATCTTCTCCTTCCCCCAAAGGGCCACGTTCTGTTTCTGCACCTTCGATCCCTGCCAAGCGTAGAGACCCGATGCCTCAGCCAGCCCCAGAGGGTGTCCCCTGTTCCTCGGAAGCTTCACCAGATGACCCCTCTGATGAAGTCCCGAGGAAGAGATTATGCAAGAGGAGGCACATTGATTCCCCACAGGAATCATTGACATCGGACACCGATTTGGATGAGTCAGAGGGGTCCCCACGGTCCCCCTCTGAGGATGTCTCATTTGCTGACATCCTGGAGATCTTGAAGCAGAGGGGTGATTGGCAGACTCTCCCCCCCACTGAGGATGAATCGGTGTTGCTGAAGGCGTTTGGGGCTCAACCTTCTACCCCGCCCTTCGATGAGTTAATGGACCTAATAGCTCGAAGGGCATGGGAGACTCCAGATTCAGTGGAACCAGTCCCTCGGAGGCCGAATAAGTATATCACTGCCCCCCAGGACAAGACTTATCTTACTAAAGGAGTCCCAGTTGATGCTATGGTGGTAGCGGCTGCCATGAAGAAAGAAATGTCCGAGGCATCTTCCTCTGTCCATTCTCCTAACAAGGATTCTAGGACTATGGACAGGTATGGGAAGCGCGTTTTCAGTTCAGCGACTTTTTCCATGCGTTCGCTGAACTACCTTACGCACTTTACGCGTCTTCAGAGAGATCTCCTTAAGGAGCTGGGAGATACTCTCCAGGGTAACACAGATGCTGCTGTCTCAGAAAAGGTAACAGCACAGCTTAACACCCACACTTCAATAGTAAACTCGTCCATGAGGCTCATTTCGTATGCGGCCGAAAGTTCGAGTAGGGCTGCAGCTTCAGCGATCGCTCTGCGGAGACAATCCTGGATGCGCCTGTGCTCCTTTGCGGAAGCCTTCAAGTCTTCCTTTACCAATGCCCCTTTTGATGGTGCCACCCTGTTTGGACCCAAAGTAAAGGAGACTCTCACTCGGTGTGAGCAAGAAGGTAAGACCCTGTCTGCCGTAGGGGTCCATTTTTCCGCCCCGACCAGACCTTACCCCAAAGGGCAAAGAGGCGGACAAATGTGGTTCCAAAAGACTCAGGGATCTTTCCAGTCCACACAGAGTGATGCCCCCTCCAGAGGCAGAGGAGGGGGGAGAAATGGAAGACGCCGCCCAGGCGGCAGGGGGGGTCCACAGAACCAGGGCAACAGGGATAGCATCCCTGGGAAACCCTTCCAGCACTCCTGAGTGGAGGCCCGACTGTCCTGCTCTGGAGGCAGTCGGGGGTCACTTGGCTTTATACCCAGAGGCCTGGCTAAATCTCACTTCAGATTCTTGGGTAAAAAGCATAATAACCAGAGGATACAACATCCCATTTATAACCATTCCCCCTGATCAAAAGAGATTTCTAGATGTTCCACCCAATCTGCGAGATCAAGCAGCCATAGAAATAAGAAAGCTGCTCAAAAAAAGAGTCATCCAACCAGTCCCGGTGGACCGGATAGGATCCGAAACTTACTCAAGGTTCTTTTTAGTTCCAAAGAAAACAGGGGACTGGAGGCCTGTATTAGACCTCAGCAAACTCAACACCTTCGTAAAGAAGGAAAAATTCCGGATGGTCACGCTACAATCGATCCTTCCCTTTCTACAGAAGGGGGCAATTGGATGTGCTTTATAGATGTCAGGGATGCGTACTACCACATCAAAATGGCTAGAGCGTCCAGAGATCACCTGCGCTTCTGGCTGACAGCCAGTCATTTCCAATTTCGAGCTCTGCCCTTTGGTCTCACCTCAGCCCCCAGGGTGTTCACCAAATGCATGGCAGTAGTGACGTCTCACCTGAGGCGGCTAGGATTCCGGGTGTTTCCGTATCTGGATGATTGGCTCCTCACCGCCACCACCAAGCATCATCTTGTACAAGCCAGGGACTACACAATCAACCTTTGTTCCCGTTTAGGAATCTTAGTCAACTTCGAAAAATCTGCCTTATCGCCCTCACAGCATGTCTCATTCATAGGGGCGGAATTAGATACTGCTACAGCTCTGATCAAGCTCCCCCAGATAAGAATGTCAGCCCTCAGGGATCAGGTCGCGATTCTTCTTCGGAACAAGAAAGTTTCTGCTGCGCAAGTGCTGAAAGCCCTGGGCATGATGGCAGCTACCCTTATTGCAGTTCCTCTGGGCAGGATGCACATGAGGGTCCTCCAGTGGCTGCTCTTCACACAGTGGTCATTCCAACAACTCCCTTTGTCACACGACATCTTGATCACAGAATCTTGCAAACAGGATCTTCGGTGGTGGTTGAACAGCCAAGATCTAACGATAGGTCGCCCGTTTGTACTACCCAGCCCTACAGCCACAATAACCACGGATGCTTCCCTGATGGGGTGGGGGGACTTTTTCAGGGGAGTACGGTCAAAGGAGAATGGTCCGAGATGGAGTACAATCTGCACATCAATGTCCTGGAGTTGAGAGCAGTGTTTCTAGCGTTGCAACACTTTCACGAATCCCTACCTCTAGGAACAGTGGCAGTTCAGACGGACAATATGTCAGTGGTCTGGTACATAAACAAACAGGGTGGAACCAGGTCTTACCCATTATGCAGAGAGGCCCTGAGAATTTGGCAGTGGGCTGCGTCCACAGGTCGCTTTCTGATAGCAATGCACATCCCGGGGTCATCCAGCGTCATCGCGGATAGGTTGAGCAGAGCCATCCTGTTGCCACACGAGTGGTCCCTCAAAAATTGAGTGGCAGAGAGGATTTTCCGCAGATGGGGCCAGCCTTGCTGCGATCTTTTTGCATCCCCCTTAAATGCCAAATGCAAAAGCTACTTTGCCCTACTTCCCCCTCCGGGGGGTGCCCCCAGGGACACTGGTGCACGATTGGCCCCCGGGTCTCCTATATGCATTTCCTCCTGTTCCTTTGATACCCAACTTCCTACAGAAAGCCAGGTGTCTGGAAAGGACGATCATTCTAATAGCACCATTCTGGCCTCGACAGGTCTGGTTTCCCTTTCTTCGAACCCACCAGATGGAAGAACCGTGGATTCTGGACCCAGTGACAGACCTCTATTGACTCACTCGTCGGGAGTTCCTCACCCATCTCTTCAGTCCCTCAAACTGACAGCTTGGCTGCTCCACTTCCCATTTTAGCCAGGTCGGATGTTTTGTCCCCAGCAGTACAGCACATTCTCGTTTCTTCCCACAAAGCTTCCACCAGGAAACTATACAGAGCAAATGGAAACATTTTGCGTGTTGGGCATCAGGGCAAGGTATAGATCCCTTGGTGGCCCCGATACACAAAATCTTGGAATTTTTATCTACTCTCTTTCAAGAAGGGGCCTCTACATCCACGATAAGAGTACAGTTAGCTGCCATATCTAACTTTCATGTAGGTGAAGGGGGCTCTACAGTTATGTCCCTCAGACTTTGTAGAGCTTTCATGAAGGGTACCTTTCACCTCCGTCCACCCATTCGGGATCCGGTTTTTCCATGGAACTTGAATTTGATGTTATCCCAACTTATGTTACCACCCTTCGAACCAGCTTCAACGTGTCCACTTAAGTATTTGTCTTGGAAGACTCTTTTTCTTATTGCTGTCACTTCAGCTCGTAGAATATCAGAGCTACAGGCCTTGTCCATTAGGCCACCATACATGGTTTCCATCCAGACAGAGTCGCCTTGCGTACTAATCCGTCATTCCTCCCGAAGGTATGTTCTGTGCTTAATATCAATCAATCTATAGAGCTTCCCACCTTCTTCAAAAACCATTCGAACAAGTTGGAATACATGCTGCAGAAATTGGATGTACATAGGCAGCTGAGATTTTATCTGGACAGAACAAAGGATTGCAGGAAAACGGATCAACTGTTTGTCTCATTCGCAGATAATAAGAAGGGCTTGGCAGTAACAAAATGCACGTTATCCAAATGGCTTTCGGACTGCATACATTTTGTCTATTCAGCTTCAAAACAACCACTTCCGTTCAAGCCTAAGGCTCATTCTACTAGGGCCATTTCTACTTCTCTAGCCCATGCCGCTCGGCTACCGTTGAATACTATTTGTGCGGCTGCGACGTGGACTAAGCCTCATACGTTTGTTACTCACTACAAAGGGGGCAGGACCTCCAAGGACAGGGCATCCTTTGGTTCCACTGTTCTCAGGAACGTTCTTCCGTGAGTCACCCAGGGTAACGGAGCTAGGGACGCTACCCGTGTGTAAGAACAAACGGAGAGACTGAACAATTTCACATAAAGAAGTTATGTTCTTACCATAACGTTCCATGTGAATTGTTCATCTCGCCTTTGTTCTTACATCCCCTCCCTCCTTCCCCCACCACGTTCTGGAAGAACTGGTATGACTAGTGTCTTGTTGGTCTTCTCGGGGTTATCTACACTACCTAGTAATTGGTAGGTGACACATTAGGTATACACCTATCTGTATTTAGTTCAGATGTTTCAGGTTCAACTGTGTGATTGCGTGAGCGTTAGACGCAGTGGTTAGTAGTGCGTTCTGGATTCTCGCAAATTAGATCTGAGGGATAGCAGAGGAGGATCATGGGATATAGACTGTGCCTCGAGCTTCTCTTAGATGCAGAGCTTGTGATGTGGCTGACTCGGAGCCGAGGATCGGCTCCAAACCCCTTGTGAAAGAACAAAGGCGAGATGAACAATTCACATGGAATGTTATGGTAAGAACATAACTTCTTTTTTTAACTTATTGCATAATGAATTTGAATATCAGTTACTAGAATGGATTCTATTGCAACAAATACATTCAGGTATTGTGACATTATTCGAAGATTTGTTTAATAGAGACATTTTGTCTGAAAGGTTGAAAGATGCACTAGTCATGGTGAGCCCCGTATTCACTTATTTTATGTCCTCCCCAAAGTTCACAAAAACATGGTGAACCTACCTGGCAGACCGATTGTATCTCAGGTAGGGGGGGGGGGGCGACAGTAAGGGTAGGAGAGGTTTTGGATAAAATATTACAACCTTATGTGATACATCTTCCCACACATGTTAGGGATACACAGCATTTCTTTAAGGAAATTACGAGTATCAAGTGGCGGAAAGGGTATTTTTTGCAACAGTTGATGTTAGTAGACTGTATACTACTATTGAACATAGATAAAGACTAGAGGCCATTGAACATTATTTAGGGAATGTTAATGGATTACAGAGTATTTTAAGTACAGTTTTATTTTGAATAATTGTTTTTCTTTTGATGGGTCTTTTTATAGGAAGCTTAAGGGTATGGCTATGGGGGGCTAAGTTTGCTCCCAGCTATGCTGATTTGTTTATGGGACGCTTTGAAGGAATTCTTTTGTATATCGAGTCTTAATTTGTTAACAATGTGATGTTTTATAAATGCTGCACTGATGATTTATTTTTTATAGCACAGGGCTCACAGGAACAGTTTGTTGGTTTTATGCAGGCTATAAAGAAGAACACCTTTGGTTTATCTTTCACTTATAACATACATGATAATACCATTCATTATTTGGATGTTGAGTTGTATATTAACAATACAATACATTCAATGTTATATAGAAAAGAAACTTCTGTGAATTCTTTTTTGAACGCATCTAGTGCACACCCTGGCCACTTGGTAAGATCTCTCCCCTGTGGTGAATTGCATAGGGCTAGAACTTTGGATGAGATTAATTTCCAGTTGTGGATATAGTTGAGAGATTATCATCAAGGGGTTATAATTACATTCTGATTACCACATGGCAGAAGGTTGTAGATGGAGATAATCATTTTACCCTGAAATATGAATGTGGTGAAAAGGCATTTGGGAATTAGAAAGAGGAACTGGAGGGTATATATATATATATATATATATATATATATATATATATCTATCTATATAGTCCCGCGGTGGTGGTGCTGCGGTAGCGTTGTCGCCTTGCAGTAGGACGCTGTCCGGTTCGATTCTCAGCTAGAGCGTCTTCTGCGTGGAGACATGCGTGAATGGGCGTACCTTCGTTGAAGGCTGTGTGTCAGGGCTGGTAACTCGGCACGTAAAACTCAACTACCAATCATTAGCGGACCGAAGTTCCATTGAGGCGACCCCTAACTGGGAAAAGACGAAAAGACAAAGAAGAAGAAGATGATATATATATATATATATATATATATATATATATATATATATATATATAGTGACTCATGTATCTAGATGAAACATTAGTATATTACATCAGATGTGATGTATAAGAATTTGAAATTGAATATTTCGTATAGAAATTCACCTAGCATAGCAAGTAGGGTTGTACACACACACATACACACACATGAATAGTGAGGTTTTGGAGTCTCAGTGTAAGGGATGCACTACTTGTAGTTACATGGATCAGGGAACTACACGCGTCATTAATGAGAAGCTTTTCAAAGTTGCAGGAGTATTTAATTGTTATCAAAAAATGGTGCTTTATGGGTTACTTTGCCCCTGTACTAACTTTTAATTTGGTAAGACCATATGTCAGCTTAGGATGGGGATACATGAACACATCCAAGATGTCAAAAATAATTTTCCTACTAGCTCTATAGTGTCACATTTTTTTCAAATATAATAGTGATTCAGATTTTTTGAGGTTCTTTAGAATGTATGTGTTGTCTTATTTTGATTTGTATTTAGATCCTTCTGATATGCTATTGCAGAAGGAGGCTTGGATTATTTTCACTTATGATACTTTGCAACAAAAGGGCCTTAATAATGAATTACTTATGAAATGTTTAATATAACAGCTTTGGAAGTATCTTGAAACCTCATTTCATAGAAGTTAGGATATTTGTATTTTTGTATTCAAATTGCTTATTGTTATTATTGTATAATTATTATTGTGCTATGAACTCATTTGAATTATTTTTGCTTTATGTTTTTATTTAAATGCATATGCATTTTGGTACATTTTGTTGTTCTATTGTTCTGTTTAGTAATGTTCTAATTGATGAATTAAGTGCCTTACTTTGTTTAAAACGTTTGAACCTTGACAGTGTATGTGGAGGCACTAGTTAATTTTTGGTACAGATTGTTACTGGTTTCTAATGAAGTTGCTTTTTAGTGCCAAATGATGTTTTCGAAGGTTTCTCTTTATAGCCTTATGCTTTCAGGTAGTTTTTAATATGTAGGGCTCTAATTTATCTTACTAGCAGAATTTTTTTCCCTTTATGGATAGCTTTCTGTCTTCTGCCTGTTTGGCTTGCTAGGGATATGTAGAAGTTGCAGGAAAGAAGAAATCTTCCTTCTGAAAGAGGTATTAATAGAAGACAATAAAATGTCAAAATTCACTTACTAGTGTCAATCAGACTCTCATGAAAGTGACTTATCCAGTTACCTAAATGGAGTACAATAAAATATTAGAATATTGAGATTGCGTTAATAGAAAAAGAAAGTAGACTTTTGGCATGTACTGCTTAGAAAAACATATACAACATACATGCAACTGACTGTTTTACTTAAATAACTTTACTAAACAAAACACACAGGCATTCCTCCTCCCCTGCCTTCTCAACGCCTATCCAATACTTTCACACCTACAACCCACCTTAATAACCAAACTTGAACAAACATACAACAAAATAGCTAGATTTGCCAGCCACTTAGTGTACAAATCTCACCACTGCCTTGCTCTAAAACAACTCCAATGGCTAGAATTCCCCCAACTACTGCTTCTATCCCAGCTACAGATTACTCATTCCTTACTAAACAAACCCTCAATCTGTCCATTCCTCTCCTCTCTAGTATTCCTCTGTACTCCTACTCTCCACAGCTCCGATCAAATCCTTCTTGATACATACAAATGTAGTAAAAACATAGGCAAACTTCTCTAGAAAAGCATTGTGTCCCAAGCATGGAACAAACTCCCATGAATATTTGAAACATCAAATACACTAACAACTTAAAAAAAAGAACTGAAAAACTACCTTTCTAAATCAAGGTCCTGCCCTTGCTAGGACCCTGCCTAACTCCCCCCCAACACTTTCTGCCTCCCTTTACCCTAAAACGTATATCTCTTGGTATACAGATTGAACGATTTCTATTAGCCACTGGCTGCTTCATTGTACAAATATTCTATGTAAATAGAAATCACATCCTTGCTGCATTCCCTAGCTAAATTGTTTTCTGTATTACAATGTAATTCCAACATGCATATTAACTTGCTGCTATAGACTTACATAGGTATTTCATCTTCTGTTGCTTAAGTTTATCTCATGTCTTTGTAATTGTACCATTTGACCTGTAAAAACTTCATTTGTAACCGTCCATATCATATTTGTACGATCTTGATTTTTTGTAATTTCTTCATTTGTACAGTCTTGAAGTTTTGTATTTTTTTTTTTATTCTTGAAGTTTTGTAAAAAAATATTTTTGTATTTTTTGGAGCTTTTCTCCTTTGGTCTCTACTGAAAATTGGCCTTTGGCTCAGTTGGACTGACTCAGTTAATGAATGATAAATAAATAAGTAAATAAATAAATATGAATAATGGCAAGACCTTTCACTCTCTCTCTCTCATTCTGCTGTACCCATGTTTTTCTTTTCAAGCCTATGGGTCTAGGATATAGGAGTCTGTAGTTCTAAATTTGCTAATGCCTACCTACTTGGGAGCTGCTTGTCACGTGGTGTGCATTTCTTTCTACAAGCAGCTTGAATAAACACTTCATGGAGAGGATATTCATCCACAGTATATTTATTGCTTGCAGAGCATTCTAACAAGCATTATGCATTACATTGTGTCAGAGATGAAAAAAATATTTACAGAACTGAAGAATTATCGTTTTTATTTCAAGAGTTTGTATTTGGAGGTGTCAGAGTATAATTTCAGCAAAAAATGATTCAGGTGCAACAAAAAAGGAATTCTTTCACTGCAAGGCACCTTAGCAGAAAATCAGGAGATCAGGATCCAGTCAGGACTCGTATGGCTGTAAACAGTAGAAGAAACATCGGGCTGGATTCAGTAAACCCTACATGGCTCGCTAAAACTGTGTGTTAATCGTGGCTTGACACGCACATGGTAATGCACCAATTTTGTATTCTGTAAGTGGCTCTACATGGTTTATAGAGCCTTGCAAACACAGTAAACATTGTGGCATGCTAATTCCAGCATAAATCATTGAATTGTATGTTAATCAACCAATCCAAAATGGTGAAGCTATTCAACAAGCTGTAAAGAAATTGTGTACACTTGGTGTAGGTTTTTGCCTCGAATACCGAAACCTATTGGAATACAGCCATGGAAACTACAGTAAAGGGAAAGAATGTTAGGGGCTGTTCTGCATGTGTGTGCGCAACAGGCTCAAGACTGTGCTGCTGCTAGACCTCGGACAAGAAGAAGGGTGTTTAGACCCTGTTTAACTTTTCATGATCTGCATCTGGTGGAAATAGAGAGCTACAGGGTGGATAGAGACACAGTCCAGGAACTCTGCAACCTCTTTCATCTTCAGCTGAGAGCAAGGGCAAACCAAGGGGAACCAATACCTGTGTAGACTAAGGTATGTGTAGCACTCAGGATTTTAGCTACAAGAACCTTCCAGAGACCAACAGGGGACATACTGGGGGTGTCACAGGCATGGGCATCCAGGATCCTACATCAGTTCCTGAATGCTGTGCTACAGCATGCCATTGACTATCTATCTACACACACACATATATATATATATATATATATATATATATATATATGTATATGTATATATATATATATATATATATATATATATATGTATATGTATGTATATATATATATATATATATATATGTATATGTATATATATATATATATATATATATATATGTATATGTATATATATATATATATATATGTATATGTATATATATATATGTATATATATATATATGTATATATATATATATATATATATATGTATATAGATATATATATGTATATATATATATATATATATATATATATATATATATATTCCCCCATACCGCTGAGGACAGAGATACAACTATGGAGGATTTCTACCTCATAACACACTTCCCTGAAGCCTTGGGTGCCATAGACTGCACGCACATTTAGAACAAAACACCACCAGGGGAACAGGGAAGGATGTCCTTCAAGGATGCATCTGCAGTCTTTATACCCGAATAACTGCAGCAATGACGTCGGGTGAAGTGCGACACCAGCCGATGCCAGTCCCAGACTTTGGAATCCGGCCGACCGAAGGGCTGCCTGACGACAGGACAACCCATTTGTAAGGACTGCAGATGCATTCCTATCGGACATCTACATTTATGGTAGGTACAAAACTGTACTGTCTACATAAACAGAAAAGGCTTCCATTCTGTTAACTCCCAGATCGTGTGTAATGCTAAGGGAACCATCCTGAAAAAGTGTGTGCTAGCAACCCTGGCAGTTACCATGGCTCACAAATCTGGCACAGCTTACAGCTATACCAGAGGTTTTCCAGTGGGGATAGCCCACAAGGCCATTTACTAGGAGATGCAGGGGATGCACTTGAACCATGGCTGTTGAAGCCCATCAAAAATGCACACACACCGACGGAGGAATGCTATAATGAGACATGTACTCAAACAAGAAATGTGTGTGTGTGTTTGGGCTGCTGAAGTCATGGTTTCGGTGTTTAGATACATCAGGGGGGCCCTGCAGTACAATTTCAGTGCTTGTGCTGAAGTTATCAATGTCTGTGTTGTCCTATACAATATTATCCTGAGAAAACAACTGCAACAGGAACACCAAGTGGAAGAGCCACACATTCCACTACCACTGGTAAGGTCACCATAGCCACATGCAGGTGAGGACTCAGAGGGAGAACCACCAGCCTCTGTGTTTGTAGATGGACATAGGCGTGCACAATATGCCCTCATCCTGGCACAGAGGTAACAGATAACACACATGCTGACCATCTAAGGGGTACAGTATTCATCCTATGCACATACATACAGTAAAACTGATGCCAGACAATGCTCACAGTCATTACCTACCCATGTACTGGCTGTGTGTTGCTAGCTTCACACAGAGTCAAGTAAGTGTTGAACATGGAACAGGAAAATAAATGGGGAAGAACATAAATGGATGGCAGATACTTGGATAATCTTACTTGAAAATGTACCGAAGTAGAATGTGTGTGAGTTGTCCAGCAGTGACATCAGTAAGACTTATGCTGATAGATTTCTGCTGTTTACTGGCTAACAGGCCTCATGCTTTGTAAGTGCACACAATACAAAAAAAATAAAAATCCAAATTTTTATCCCGACATTCTCACTACTGGAGCATTAAGCCTCACTGATGTATTAACAATTCCAAGGTAGTAATCACAACAGTAAAAAGGCTGTAACAAGTCAGTAAAAGTTTCAAAATAACATCAACAACACATATGGAAAGGCAGTCCATGCAGCCTACCTTGACCTTGCAAAGGCTTTCGACACAATACCCCACTCGGGTATTGTAGAAAAACTTACCAGCTTAAATATAAACCCATATGTCACAAGATGGGTTGCAAACTGGCTTAAGGACAGAACCCGTCAGTAGCACACAAACCCATGCACGTTCAAGCTTGCACGGCCCAACTTCATCTCAGGAAACAAACAAAGGCCAGCAAAACGGTTCCAAAGGCTTTATTGGAATAAAGTAGGTGCCATAAAAGCACCATATACTCTCACCACAACAGAAAATATTGAAGCATAACCTCAAACTAGTTTCGGTAAAACACCTTCTTCAGTGAGGACAGATAGCAAAGACAAACTCCATTCAACACACTCCATATATATATATAATTCCATAGCCAATTAACAAATGGCTTTCACTTAACTGCATGTGATTTATTTAAAGTGTGCAGAACATTTATTAAATAAAATGCACTTCCCATAATAATAAAATATTGTCAGTTGTTCAAAACTGCTGGCCTTTGTTTGTTTCTTAAGGACAGAACCCACAGGGTTAGAGTTGCTGGCGCTATGTCAGACTCCAAGCCAGTCACAAGTGGTGTCCCACAGGGCTCGGTCCTTGGCCCCCTATTGTTCGGCATCTACTTCTCAGAAGTACAGGCCAACATGGGAGGACTTTGGCTGACAAAGTTTGCAGACGACTGCAAACTGGGCGCCATAGTGGAAAGTGCATCGGACACGGATATCCTTCAGAAGGGACTCACGGAAACAGATAGCTGGTGCCCATAGCCGCGCCATTGCATTGTCTATACACATGACCACTAAACAAGAACAAATTATGTTCTAATACTAATTCTAAAAGTCGAAGTAGCAAAATAACAGTATCAGTGGTGTACTGGGTAGAATTCCTCAAAAACTCTTGTGTAGCCACCAGCCCCTCTGTATTCGGAATTACTGTAAATAGAGAGACCACATCTAAGGTGACAAAAGACGCTGTGGAATCACTATGTGTAGAAAAATAGCTATATAAATCCTTCAAAAAATGTTCAATGCAATGGCGCGGCTATGGGCACTTCTTGTGTCAATAGCTACGCCAATGCTGTTATGGCGAGCTGGGAGGAGAAATACATTTTTGAAGGTCCCTTCAGTCATTTTATCTCATTCTATCGGAGATTTGTAGATGATGTTTTTATTGTGTGGGAAGGGAATAATGAACAGTTGATTGATTTTATGAGTTATATAAATAATACCACTTCTTTTTTACATTTCACATATAGGATGTCAGGTGAGAGTATGGATTTTTTGGATGTAGTGGTTCTTAGGGATCTTGAAGGAAAGATGTACACAAAGCAATATAGAAAAGATTGTCATGTTAACCACCTCTTACATCGCAGTAGTGCACATCCACCACATATATTCAAAAATGTTGTTACAAATCAGGTGATGAGAGCTTCTAGACTAAATGTTAGGGATGAAGATTTTAACCATGAATTAAACAGGGTTTTGATGTTTTTAAAAGACAGAGGATACAATGACAGATGCCTCATACAGCGCGTACCAAATGTGGTAGAGAGGAGAGGGAATCAAGTCAAACCTTTCTTCTCTAAAAAGATTAATCCTCCAGGTGATGTTATGACGAGATCCACTCACACTAATTTGAAGATTTCTTTGAAGTATACTACAGATGTTAGTAAATATATTGATATTGGTAAAAAACATTGGCAGGTCTTGATGACTGATCATGATATAGCGAGATTCGTTGATCCTGTTCCTAGGTTTAGTTTTAGAAACGACAAATCACTTAAGAGGAGACTATGTTACCCTAAGAAGGGTAGGATAGGTACTGGTCAGGCAGGCACTAGACCCTGTGGACATTGTAACTGGTGTGAGTATATTGATAGCAGCAATGTATTTCATCACCCTGACCAAGACAGAGACTTCTATTTTAAGGTTCCCGCCACCTGTGATAGTCAACATGTAGTCTATCTTGCTTGCTGTTATGTCTGTATGAAATTTTATGTTGGTAAGACGGATAGATATCTTAAGAACCGTATCAGGGAACATACGTACAATATTAGAAAAGGCAATAAGACTAATGCATTAGCCAAGCATGTCCTCAATACAGATGTTTCTCATGGTTTTAAATTCAGGGTGATTGCACTGATACATGAGAGTATGAGATCTGGTGATATATGCAATAAGACAGAGAATTTGGAGGCAATTTGGATTACTAGACTGAGGAGCACTGAGGGACATGGTCTGAATGAGTGTATTCCTTTGAGGCCTAGACTTAAAATGAGACCTTTACACACGTGATATATGTTATATATTTTGAATAAATGTTTTTGAGAAAGTTTTTTATATATGTTTTTAGATATATTTTATAACATTTTTATATTTATGGTCATGTGACAGTGTATCATGTGATGTTTTTGATGTATAAAGGTGTGTTCTAATAGAGCTTCAGTACACCTGATGAAGCTTAAATGTGAAAGCGCTTGTGTTTTGCACTGAGTAAAGGCCTGAACTGGATTCTACAGCTGTCTGCGTCTCCTTTGTGTTTATTTCTTATTGTTCTTCATTTTTTGGAGACGTATTGTGGGGACTACTCCTTTTGGCAGGTTGTTTCTGGATTGTTATTGTAATATCAAATTTGATGAAATTCAGAAAGGAATGAAAGTTCACTTTTTGGATATAGTACTAAAAGGTACCATGAATAATAAAATCCAAATGGGTATACATAGAAAGTTTGAGGAAAATAGTCATATTTTATATGGTAATAGTTGTCACCCCCCCATACTATCAAATCTATCCCCTATGGGGAGTAGGTTGTGTAGTGAAAAGCAGGACAGTGATAATAAATAAGTAAAGCAGTAAAAATGTTTATAGATAGGGGTTATGATGCAACGTTAGTGGAAGAAAGTAAAGAAAAAGTAACCAGGGGCAAAAAGGTTCAGAAGAATTCAGGTTGGCTGGTAAAAAACTGTGAAATGCAAAAATGTATCTTTGTAACAAAATATTCATTTTTTGTTGAAAAAGGTATTCAATTGGTAAAATATTGGAACATCTTGGAAAGACGTAAACATCTCAATATAAAAGAAAATGGGTTCCCTATGTTCTCATACACCAAAGGAAGGAGTATAAAGATTTTATAGTCCATGGTAGATTCCAGCTCCCTACAGTGAATATAGCTTCAGAGATATCGGTGCAGGGCACCTTCCCTTGTGGAAGGTGCTGCTGCTGTAAGTACATCGTACAAAGTTTAGATAAAAATCAATGGAAAATAATTGTTAGTAAGGATGTATATTCCTGTGATAGTACAGGAATAGTGTATGGACTTAGATGCCCTTGCGGTAAAGAGTACATAAGGAAAAGTAAAAGGACTTTTGGGGATAGACTGAAGGAACATTTAAGAGACATTAGAAAAAATAGGGAGGAAAGCCCAGTGGCTTCACATTTTAAGGAATTTTACAATGGTGAAGCAGTAGGCGTGGAAGCAACAATTTTAGGACACGTAAGGTCAATTCAGGGTTTAAATATAAAGGGTAAATTATGGAGAATGGAGTCAGTTATGATTTTAAAGTTTAATATCTTAGTACCAATAGGGTTAAATAAGGAACGCCACTGGAAACGCTTCCTTTAATCAGGGGTGGGATTAACTATATTTAATTGTGTTTAATTGAATAATTGTTTGTCAGACACAATATATAAGGTAAAGAATGGTGAACAGAAGTATACTCTGTAAAGGCTGTTAAGCCAAGGCGCTAGAGAGGATCATTGATTGTGTGCAGCTACCAAGTGTCTATTTTACTCTGGATGTGATTTCATACATGTTTTAACAATGAGGCAAAGACATTTGGTGAATTTTATTGTTTTCTACTGGAGTTCCTATTATGTCTTTTTGGACATGTTTTTTCATTAAATACAACTAAAGGTAATCACTGGCTCTTCATTTATGACTGTGGTTATACATAAATATTAAACCAGTTTATATGTTCAAAGTAATACTGGTCACACAGTTGCAGATGGTACAGCGATACAGACATTCATTACACCCTCCTTACACCTACAGATAATTCTATACCTACAGAATGGTCATTAATAAGGAAATAAACATTTGCTTACCATGTGCCCATCTCTACACTTGTTGGGAGGATGGTCCTGGAAGAAATGAAACAAGGCTAGGATGGCAAGTAACAATCACAATGGGAAAAAAACATGGGGACAGTATTCAGTTGCCTGTATGTCCTGTAAGAAATAGCTGAAACTAAAAGTTGGCTGAGACGTCTACCCACACCCATGCGTACTGAACAACCCTCTTGTATAACTCTGTTTACTTATCAGTAGGTACAAACAAATATTCACAGGAAGTATTAGTCAAATTATATATTTTTGTATACAAGTAAATATAAAACTTTCCGTATGTAAGCTTAAGCTTACCTGGAAGCTGCTCACAGGACACACTTGTCTTCCCAGCCACATCAGCAATAACATGAAGCACACGGTGTCATTTTCCACTGAGCTGTCAGAATCTCTGACGGTGGACAGAAACTCTTCATTTGGTGTCAGTGGGGTCTTAGTAGCCAGCTTTTTCTAGGGCAAGTGCAGCTGCTCTCCTCTGGGCTGATGAAATCATATCAATAGCCTGATTATGCACCTGATCATAGTTCCTGCTGTGACCTCCTACTGCGTTGACCTCATTGGCTAACTGGTTCCAGATCTCCTTTCTGGCAGCCATATCCCCACATCCTCTCTCAAACAGAAAGGCTGCAAGGTGCCTCAAAGTCTGGATTATCACTTAAAGCCATTTTTAGTGATTAAGAAAATTATCAGGATTTGAGGACTTGGGTGCCATAATCCTATGTGACATAAAACAGAAAATAAAACACACAAATATCACATAACTAATGTCTTGCTTATTTATACATTTGTCAACATTAAGCATTGGAAACACACTTTTTATTTAGTATTTTACTAAAAGTGAAGGTTTCTTGGTTGTCTCACCTCCCCCTCACACACAAAGCAAGGAATACCACATTGGTAATGTATGTTTCCCACTGAAATGTTAGGATACCTACACATTTTCAGCAGAAACACACTTGAAACGCATTTTTATTCTTAGAACCCAGAATGGTAGGTGGCTCCCCCACTGCAAAAACAACTAACAAATGAAGGTTCATACAAACCAAAAAATACCACATACTTGTATATATGCTTTCTGCACAATTGTCAAGATGTGTACAAGAATCAAGTCAGTTTGTGAATGTCAGTCACTTTTCACTGTGCCCAACCACTTCCATGGAAGGGGCCCTGGACCATCTCAGAAGCATAACATCTGTGTCAGTAACACTTACATTACATTTCTCTCCAATAACACACAGTATTGTAAAATAAAATTTAAAAAATAGTAGTTGTGCTGAAAGCATAATCTGACTATCTCAGAAATGTAAGTGTGTGCCAGAAATGCCTCTGATAAGAGGTGCATACAGCTAAAAGTTACATTTTCTTTTGGATATATAAATACATTTGTAATGTTTTTCAAAATATAGAGTGTAGTTGAATAATGCAAGCATACTTAGACAAATTGCAAGCCTTCTGTACCGATAAATCTCCTTCAGTGCCAGACTTCTGTTTTGTCCAAATACACATGTCTTCTTTCACCTTCAAGTTCCCTAAATGGTTACCTTTTTATAGAGTGCCCTCTGAGCACTATGAAGATGCAAATGAGGTGTGAACTCATTAGAACTGCTGAATACCAAACTTTTCAACTTTGTGTAGCGGATGTAAACATAATGTAGGCTCTACAACCAGTGTTAGTTGCTAGTGGCTTACAACTGTTGATGACTAGTATGAAACAGAAGGAAAACACAACAGCAATTCAGACAACTTTCCCTTCACTGGGTGTGTCAGTGAGGGTGCAATTCCAAAGTGTGGAACTAACTTCAGCAAGCTTTTAAATGAAGCAAAACAGCACACATTTAACATTTTTGTTGACTAATAACCAATTCTGTGTGGAGTCTGCATGTCCTCCCTGTGGTCCGGTTTCCTCCCACATCCCAAAGACGTGCTGTAGGTGGCTTGGACACTCTAAATTGGCCCTAGGCATGAGTGTGTGTGTGTGTGCCTTCCATGGTAGGTTCGGCGTCGGGCTGGCAACTCGGCACTGTAAAACTCCACTGCCAATCATGAATGGACAGGTGATCCGCTATGGCGACCCCTAACTGAGAAAAGCCGAAAGAAGAAGTTGAGTAATAACCAAACTCTCCTGCCTTTGCTGAAAAATGTTTTTCAATGTCATGTATATTTATAATACATTTAAAGGACAATGGTGCAAAATGAATTGTAGACTGCATATGTCTGAGATTGTAGCAGCGATACAGGAAGAATGAACACAATATAAAGACAAGACAGAGCTGCATTTGTGCAAATATATTCATAAATTGTAGTGTGATCACTCATTGCACTAAATAAGCCACACGTACTACCAGCTGAGAATGTACAAGTGTATGCCCTGTTAATACTGTACAGGAAATGGTAATTGCTTGTATGCACATGATTTGATTGCTGTTGTAATATTGTGTTTGTGGCAAAGAGAACACACTCCAGCTGTGTTTTGTAGCATCATCACTCTGATTGTTCATATCCAGAGCTGTTGTAATTGCTAACATGTGTTTCATTTTTTTCCTCCTTCTTTTCTTATTAACATTTTCACAGAGTGAGGCAAAGTGCAAACACAGTCAAATTCATAAATATTTAAAATATTTAAAAATTAACGTGATTTGCCTTAGGAAGCACAATCACAGCAGCACTGCGTGGTAGTCAACACCTTGGATTATAATGACAGCATAAATTACACATGTGAGCCAATTGTATGTGTAGCACAACTTATAAAGACATTGAGGCAACACAGTACATAAGATAGGTAGACTGTGGTTTGAGTTTCACAGTATGTTTTTCTGAGGAACAGTCATGAGTTTGAAGAAAAATAATATATATATATATATATATATATATATATATATATATATATATCTACGCACCCTTTTGCCTGTTTCATTTGTGCGTTGCTCACCTGTGTGCAAACAGGGTTCACTGCTACAGCAAAAAAAAAAAAAAACATTACTACTTGCTTCGCCTTCTGTCACGGAAACAAGCTAAGTAGTGTTGCGCAGTCGTCGGCACACTAGACAGTACGGATTGAAAAAAAATACACCTGCTGCCTATCCTTCCCTGTGGCACGAGTTGTAAGTTCATGACCAGTACCTAGATGAGCCAGGGTTCTAATTCAGCATACTACACTTTTTATTAATGGTGTCTCACTTAAATTTATAATAAGATATAGATTATTATACATAACATTAACTATGTATAGCAGGTTGATTGAGTATACACATTGTATCGTATGTATTATAATGTAACTGGTGTAGCATGACAGTTACGGTTCTCTAATTAAAAAGTTATTTTCTGACCTGGGATAGACTTCATAGTTTACTGACAGCCAACTACACACCTCCCATAACACAGGTATAGTTGTAAAATAGAATGTATTGTGTGGTCTGATCTAGAACTCAAAAATCTACTCTGAAAGTAATATTACAAGTATATGCATTTCTAGTATATTGTCACACATTACTCTAGCATCACACCTGAGAATGCATAAACCAAGATGCTGTGATGTCACACACACATACATAGTTAATCAAAGTATAGCACCACTCATTCTTTTAGGTGTATATTAATAACGACCATATTTGGTAAACACTTTTGCTATGGCAATGAGGAAAAATACCTATATGGAAATATACAGTGGATATAAAAAGTTTACACACCCTTGTTAAAATGCCAGGTTTTTCTGATATAAAAAATGAGACCGCAGTAAATCATTACAAAACCTTTCACACCTTTAATGTGACCTGTAACCTGTACAATTCAATTGAAAAACAAATCTGTTAGGGGGAAAAAATATAAAAAATAAAAAACGTACAATACACTGGTTGCATAAGTGTGCACACTCTTAAACTAATACTGTGTTGAAGCACCTTTTGGTTGATCCAAACTGGACTTGGTGTATTGGGGAAGATTATCTTTTGACTCAGTGGTGCCCAGGAATATCCTTCCGTGAGTCCACTCGAATTTTAGAGTAGCTAGGGATTCTTTCCCATCTGTCAAGGAAGAAATGAAGATAGACAACATCAGGTAAAAAAGCTATGTACTTAATAATGTTCCATCTTTGTTGTCTATCTTCATTCATCCTTGACTTACTCCCCCTCCTTCTCCTGACCTCAGTGGTTTTTGGCTGAGTGGATCTTATCCACTTTAACTGTTATGTTATCCAGTATCAGCAGATAAGGCTTCGACCTGGCTCTCTTTTTCTCTTATATGGTTTTATGTTTCTACATTTTCTGCAAACTCGATCTGAGCTAATTAAGAGAGAGGCATTCTGGGTAAAGGTGAAGCTCAAGAGTTTTTGGCTGGTGTGAGCTGTAGTAATGGCTGAGTCTGTTATGATATCAGAACCGAACCCATATGTTAAGGATGAATGAAGATAGACAACCCAGATGGAGCATTATGGTAAGTACATAATGGCATACTCAAAATGTAACCTCCTAAATGCTTTATACCGTGCATCCCAAGCAATACCATGCATCCCAAGCATGGGTCCCTTCAAATTGTCTGTGGTATGATCCCAGTTATTCTCATTAGGGGTAATATATAATTATCAACCATAGGATGGGTAATCTTTAACCAAATGGGATAGATTGATTAAAACACAAAAAACAAAATTAGCTAGGCTTAAAATGGCCTGCAAGGCCAGCTAGCTTAATACTTCCCCTATAAACAATAAATTGTTATTCCAGGCAGTAGTGTCCCTACCTGTTTTTTTTTTCTTTTTCCTAAGGTTATTTTCAGCCTGATAAGAGTATCACATGTACACTTACTAAGTGTCATAGCTTTATATTTTCGAATCCTAAATCTGAGGCTGAGTTGTTTGACCCAGATGTTTGTAGTCAATAGATATACATCAATTTGGTCAGTGTAGCACTTCCCTTGCTGTAGAATAGACAAGTGCTGTGTATTCCTTTATCACTATGCCTTTCTTTATTTTTGCAGTACTTTGCTTGGAATGCCTCTGCTCTTCAGTGCCTAATACAGCTTTGCAGTTTTTATATCATCAGTATATTTAAATATCCAGCATCTAGTTGTCACTGACAAAGAGGCAAGATCAACTTAAAGAGAATGCGAACCAAGACTAATCCTTGTGGGACACCATTTGTTTGTCCTTCTCCAGTCATAATTGCTGCCTAGTTAACAACCCTTTTTGTCTTGTTACTCAGATAATGTTCAACTCATCTGATATTAGAAGCATTTTCTTAGGTTCCTAGGTTCATAGGTTTGTACTAAGCTAATGGCCCTGGAACCTTTACAAGCCTAGCCCATAGGATTACCCTGGCATCGTGCCACCCGACCTTAGTTCCCAGTGCCTCTGTTGAGTAGATTTTTCTTGAAGAGAGCCAGTGAGGTGCTCTGTTTGACATGTATGGGAAGTCTATTCCATGGCATGGACAGTCTCTGGGTTATGAACCTGTCCCTCCAGCATGTTCTGTTGATTGTGGTAATGAGGTTGAGGTCTCTGGAGTGTGTGGTGCGGAGGGATTGGGATTTCTTTAGATGTAGCATTTCTAACAGAGCTAGATCAGACATGGTTTTGTAAGTCAGGCAGAGATTGCCTCTAAGTAGGCGATATGAGACCGAGAATAGTTGGAGTTTTTGAGTCTGTCCATATAGGACAAGTGTTTAAGGCACAGAATCCTCTTTGTGAGGTACTTTTGCAGACTCTCCAGTTGCTTCAGGTGTCTTGTGAGGTACATTCAAATGGAGCATTGTGCTTAGTGGTTGGCCTAATGAGAGAAGAGTAGAGGGGAGACAATGACCTCTTTTTTCCTGGATGCAAAACCTTTAGTAATAAGATGTGGCACATATAAGGACTTTCTGACCACAGTGGAAATGTGGTGGTCAAAAGAGAGGTTGCTGTCAACCTGTGTTCCCAGATCTCTTATAACTCCTTCTGTTTTGAGTGGACTACCATCGATGTGGTAATTCATGGAAACCGGGTTTTTCCCAGAGGGGATGACAGCACATTTTTTGGTATTGAGCTTAAAGCCATGGTTCTGACACCAGTCTTTGGTCTCAGTGAGGCCTTTCTGTAGGATGTCAACATCACTTGGGGAGTTAATAATAGCTCTCAACTTGCAATTGTCTGCGAGCTTTGTCAGCCAGAGTCCCTTTGTGTTGGCCTGGACTTCAGAGAAGTAGATAAACAGAAGAGGACCCAGGACTGAACCCTGTGGGACTCCACTTGTGACTGGTCAGCAGTCTGACTTGGAGTCAGCTACTTTCACACTGTGGGTTCTGTCTGTGAGCCAGTTTGCAACTCATCAAGTGATGTAGGGGTTGATGCCTACCTGAGTGAGTTTTTCTAAGATTCCTGAGTGGGGAATGGTATCAAAGGCCTTGGCCAGATCAAGGTAGGCTGTATGAACCACCTTGCCTTCATCCACAGCTGTGAAGACTGACTCAAAGAAGTCAACCAGATTGAGCAGGCATGATCTACCCTTCTCAAAACCAAACTGTGTGTGATCCAGAGTTTGGGGATTTCCAATAGCCTTGTTTATTAGGTCCATGATGATGCATTCCATAGCTTTCCATATCAGACTCATCAGGCTAATGGGGTGATAGTTCCCAGGGTCTGTAGTCACTTCTTCTTTGTGGAGAGGGATGACTGCAGCAGTGTGGCATTCAGTAGGGACAAAGCCTGAGGTGAGGCTGTGATTGAACAGGGCACACAGGTGAGGTGCCATTTCACTCTGTAGTTCATGTAGAACACAGCCAGGGATATTGCCAGGTCCCATAGAAGCTGTATTCCTTGCCTTGGACAGTTCTGTTTTAACCTGTGCAGCAGTAATACTGGGTGTCTGGCAGTCTACTGGTATTGTGATTGGTCCTTTGGGGGGAGGGGTAAAATTGGCACTGAATTTGTCAGCCAGTATATTGGCAGTATCTGTTGGCTCGGTATAGGAGGGTACCATTGTGCAGTAGCTCAGAGCAAATCTGGGTCTTGGCATGGAGATCCTTTACATAACTATAGAAGGCATTGTGGTTGTCTTTACTATCTGCTGCAATTCTGTTTTCATAGCTAGCTTTAAGGGATTTGATGAGGGATCTCAATTTTTTGTTGAGGCTGATCAGGGAGATTTTCCATTCTTCGGACTTCTCCGTATTCCGCATCAGTTTCCTCCTTCTGTTTTTGAATTTGTTTATAGCAGGGGATCACCAGATTAGATTCCTTTTTTTTGTAGAAGAGTGGCTTGGTTCATTTGGGTATGGTGAGATCCATGCATTTGTGTACGTGTTCGCAAGTGCATTGGTGTAAGATTCGGCGGTCTTGCAACTATTTTCCATTGCATGGGCGCCGTGAAGTTAGCCACCTCTGTTCTTGAAGGACAATTAGACTATTTGTTTTACCAGTTTGAGAAAAGTTATTAGAAGCCTTTTGATGATGTAATTAAGTTGAAACACTGACCAGTTCTTTAAAGTCCACCAAAAGAGGTGGATCTGCCTCTTAAGAATCTAAGTTGTGTTATGTCTCTCAGTAGCATATTCTTGCTGTTCGGCTGTAGAAGATTAATCGGATAGCTTTCAAATCATTTGACTGTAACTGAGGTAAGGCTAAAAGGTCAGTAGTTTTGCAATAAGTCTTTCCTTTCTTCCTTTGTTTATGACAGTTGCATTGGATAACTTTCAAATTTTGGGGACTGTACCCTCATGTGGTAGACTATTGAATAATAAAACCAAGGGACGAATTGGATAATTTCGAAACAAATGTATACCATCCCTGTGTGTCTGTGTGCCCTTGCTACCTTTCTCTCTCTCTACAGTCCTTCCTCACTACTTTTCTATCCCTTACAAAAGTGGCTCCCCCAAAATAACCTTCCTTTTCCCCATCTTTCATAAGTTACAGTAACCTTTCTGCATTTCCCTTTGCTTGTTGTTCTCCCATTTCTTACTTTTCATACTCTTAAGTTTATATGATGAACAGGGTTTCCACTTTGCTGTGTAAACCCATTTTGATGCATCTGCTGACTGCTGTGCTGTTGTTCTTGTGCTGAATGGGTGCTACATGCAACTGTGCAGTGCTCCATTGTAGATGTGAGCATGCGGTAGTTCGCCATGCCTTGCCTATGACATCCATCATACGGGTCGCACACACTACTTTAGCACTTCTCCTGCTGTTCGAAGAACCTAGTGCTGCTTATCCTTTATAATCACACATTTCTTTATTTATGGGATACTTTGCATGGAATGCCACTGCTCATCAATGCCTAATGTTTGCCTAAACATCCCTTTGTGCAATATCCTCCTTGAAAATTACCACTGCCTACCTACTTTGAACTTGTCTATAAATACGAGCCACGGTAGCTGTAAGTTTTCAAACATGTAAGTTTTTAGAAGCTGTAATGAATACTGAATATTCTAGCCTCCAGGATATGTTAAGACAATGATAGTGAACCTAGAATGTAGTGTATTATTATTTGGTAACAAGGTTTAGAACTACTACTGTCATGCCTTTCCTGGTGACTAGCTGTTATGTTCTTTAAAAGAATTCTAAGTTGCAAACTAGGAAGCTTCTTACTTCCTTGTGTTTCCTGAGAAAATGTTTCATTTTTATCAACTGATTATGAAAAGAAAGGCTGAAAACTTTAATAGTGTTGGTATAGTTAGAATGTTTTATCTTCAGTGTATCAGCATTGTCCAAGGCAGTGAGTGCATTTTCAAGTCTGGGAAGGAATGGCCTGTGGTAGAGAGGAGTTGGCATATTTAGGAGAAAACCAAGATAAGACATCACAATTGTGAATTTGTAGCTGAAGGGGTAACATAGTTCCAGATACTAAAGGTGCTCACTTTAACATCATCTCACCTGTTATCAGGAGTATGAATGGAGAATATTAGTCCTCATTTGAGGTTTAAACCCAAGATCTTTTTTGCATTCTGTGCTGCTGTTACTGCTGATGGACTGACAAGAGTCTCTAGACAGATACTTGTTGATTTGATATGAGGACATTTCTGTGACTTTGCTAACTTTCATGGTATTTTGTGGAGATTGTGTTTTTTTTTTTCTTAACATGGATCTTAGGTCTTTGAAAGTGGCACCAATGGGCAGAGCTGGATCCAGCACAAAGCTCCCTATGGCCAGATGCTAGCTGTGGGACCCCATAAACACAAAATGACAACTGTCCAACCTACATCTTTTGACTATGATTTTGTTTTGCTGTGATTTAATTTGTGAAAGCTCTGATTTTTTTCTTTTTCAGTGGTTCAAATGTTGAACCAGTGAGAGAGAATCTTCTAGGTGCGTGTCACAGTCAAAATGGACCATCAGCAGACAACTAATTTAACACTAGCAAATGTGCTCTCTTTTTAAGAAAAAAAGAGCCACACTGTGCTGAAAATGTTGCCGTGTAGATGTGTTTAAAACTGTGCAGTGTTTGTATGAATGGCCCCTTGGGAAGAGGGCAGAGTTTTGCCTTTCAACTCTCCTCAATTTTAGGGAATATCTTTGATTTTTGCCTCATAGTTTTGATGTCCTTCCTAAAATGTTTGATTTTTTGGTGAAGTAATGAGGATTACAGTCCACCAATAATGCTACTCACTAGAGTTTCATAGTTCTTGTTGTTCAGAAAATGCTTGAACATGCAGCACCTGATTTTCTGCTAATTTTTAAATGTTGCCTCTCATCATTTCCTCATTTTGCAGCATATTTCTGATTTTATCTTGTATTTTTTTCTTTTCTTTGTAAAATGTTGGATTGTAGCCCTCATTAATTTACCAGAAAATCAGTCAATGACAGTCATTAGAGTTCCGTAGTTCATATTGTTTAAGAAAATGAACTTCAGTGCAACACATGTTCTGTTAACTTAAGTAAATCATGAGGTGTCTTGTCCTTAAATGATTAAGGCTGTGAGCTGTTAAAGAACTGTTTCCTGTAGGGTTTGAATTCTTCCACGTCATTTGTTTACTCTGCAACTTTGAGCAAGTCACTTTATCAGAAAGTGCTCCCAGTTTGCCCCTTAAAAAGGACACTATCTGGTGGGTTTACATGGTTAATAACTAAGTAAACCAATAAACATTTTTCCTTTTTGGACCTTTGCCCCTCCATTGTTTTTAGCTTTCACTTGAATTCCTGAGCAAATAAGTCGAGAGGTATATCAGACCACTCCTTGAAAATCTGCTGCTTTTTGGTAAATTTTTGTGAACTGTAATCACTACATAATAAGATACATACCTGAATTACATACTTTATATCCTTCAGAAAATGTTTGCTCATTATTCTAGCAAATTTGTAAGTAAAAGCAAGCAATATTTAAAATGTCTTCCTGATTTTGGATCCTTGTCTCAAATTTTTACAGATAAGAAGTTGAGAGGACAGATCGGAGTTGCAGGGGTTATTTTAAATGGTTCTGGTAGCATTGAGCTGAGATATATTTCTAGGATATTATTTTATGTATTTATTCATTCACTTTGTACACTTTTGATATCTGTTTGAAATAGTCATTTAAGCGGCTGCAATTGGTTGTACATGTGAGCAGACACACAGAGAACATAGCTCTTAAGTCTGATTTTTGCCTTATATTTGTGTTCTGTCTCTTGTAAAATTTGATTTTTCTGACAAAGTTTTGCAGTCAGTAAGTAGCACACTCATGAGTTTCAGATTTTACATCCTTCAGAAAATGCTTGCTGATGCAAAGCTTGTTATTCTAGCAACTTTTTAATCACAGAAGAGAGATTTTGAAATATGATTTTGCATCTTTCTCTCTGATTCTTGAGCTAAGAAGTTAAGGGCAGAGGGTTGTTGCAGTGGATTGGACTGTATGGATGTGACAGCAGTGAGCTGAGACATTTTTGGGCCATTATTTATCTGTATATTCATTCAGATGATATCAAGCAAATAATTGTGGTGTATAGTCAAACCAGTGGGTGTAATTGATGGTCACATCTATATGTGTTGCTGAGAGTGCATGCAGAGGTCATAGCCTTCAGCTGTCCCCAATTTTACTTACACATTTGTGGCCTGTTCCTTTTAAAAGTAGTTGTTTTCTGGGAAACTATTGTGGATTGCAGTCATTAAATAATGACAAATATATGAGATTGTCACACAAGCTCACTCGTGTGTGTGTGTGTGTGTGTGTGTGTGTGTGTGTGTGTGTGTGTGTGTGTGTGTGTGTGTGTGTCTGTGTCTCTCTCTATATATATGTGTGTGTGTGTGTGTGTGTGTGTGTGTGTGTGTGTGTGTGTGTGTGTTTGGCTCCTGCTTCTTTGAGTGGTTATTGTGTAAAGGAAGAGATCAGTGGCAGTGAACAGTAGCATTATTTTGGTATGATCATTGGTTTCTTTGTTTTGTTGACTGTTTATTATTTGCTTGTGAAAAGACTGACAACTCAATGTCTACATGTTTAATGTTAATATTTTAAACCTGAATACGTTTTTTTGGTGTAGCTTGCTTTTTGAAGGCACTTAGGAATGAACTGCTGTGTGTTGGGCTGTAACAGAGTTTGTCTGCCACTTAACACAGATATAAAGCTGTAAGCTGTTAATACATTTCTTTTTGTAGCACAGACTTTGATTCCCAAAACATTAGTTTGTCACTTCACCAAAGAGAGCTCCTGGTCTTCTCTTGAAATGGGGCACTTTATTCAGTGAGCTGTCCAAAGCTGTTAGCAAATGTATTACACATTATCTTTAAATCCCTGTACCTTTCATATTGCATCTGGTTAGTGCATTGGTGTATGATATATACACTCTGGCTAGGCTTATAAATGCCCTAGGGCAGATAACCTAGTATGAACCTATGAACCTATAGCTAAGTCCTAGCAGGTCTCTTGTAGTTTAATGGTTTGCCACATGTAATTCAATAATTGCAAGTGTCAAGGGAAGAGATGTTTACTGTTGCTCATATTAAGTCTGTTTTTAACATGAATGGTTTTTGTTTTGTTTGGCAAATGGCTGTCAACCTTTTGCTATAAAATTTGAAATACAAGTTTTAAATTAAATGTAAATCCAAATCTTTGTAATCATTTTAAAAGGAAATAAGAAAATAGTTTGAACACTTATAGGTTTAAACAATGTTTTATAATAATTGAAGAGAGACAGCCAATGGGATATTGGTATGGGGGGTCATTACGCTGCCCAGGGTCCCATTTGATCATGATTCATCTCTGCCACACTGGGATACACTACATCTCATCACTGCGGACACGAGGCAGATAATATGGTCCTGTGAAATAACAATCTTCACTGGTAAGTTTAAGCTGCATTCATGTGAGCTGTGCCTTGCAGCTCTATATAAAAACTTCAGAGAATAGAGAAAAAAATAAAAAAGGAGGATGTCATAACAAACAAGCATCTGGATTACTTTACATATAGCTCAACGGTGAACTTTAGAATTTTTTATTGGATCCGAATAAAAAAGTGCTGTCAAGTTCTTCATAGGCCATTTTGCTTTGTCACTAACTTCTATGGAAAAGATGCTTGTACTTTTCCAGACTTCATTTGTAACTTGCATGTTCCCACATAATATGCCAAATCAGTCACAATATACCTCTGACAAAACAGCTTGAAGACAAGGGCAATGTAAACTTTAAGCAACTGTGCTTCACATTTAAGTTCAACACATTACCATTGGAAGTCATTTCAACTAAACAAATAACATCAGTAAATAAACTGTGCCTGAAGAGCAGAATTGTCAAGCACAGAGTACAGATGAAAAAACGTAGAGATGTAGAAATGCCAAAAGTTAGTTTACAGTTCTTTGCTTTATCTGGTTTGCTGGCAGAGGTTTCAGTAAGCTTCATTTGTTTCATGAAATGGAATTTTCCATTCAGTGGGAGTAAATCTAGGTTGGACATGTTAAAACTAATTTCATAATTCAGTATAATTTGGAGTTGCATCAGTAAAAGACCTTTAGTCTGTCTTCCACTTTCTTTATTGCAAGCTTAATATACACTGTGATGTTGTAAATCTTTATTCATTCCTTACTGATAGGACTTTGGTTCCATCCTCGGAACCGACACGGCCTTTACCAAGCTCGCGCCATCCAAAAACTCTCAGCTAAGACCTACCCATAATGCCCTTCTCATAGTCTCTTCAGATCTCGTTTGCCGCATTCCTCGTCAGACGTGCCAAACTTCTTTCTCAAAGCTAAGTGTAGAATTTTTGTGTAAATTCCTATCAATACCTTACCTTTTAGTCAGTTTTTCGCTAATTTTCTTCTTTTGTATATAGACTCCTCTACTTGTTCTATTTCCTACCCTCTACCTTTGGTAATTCCTTTCATGCCATCATTGGTACTGTCCCTGTCTCCTACCTTAGGTAGGCCCTGTTTCCTACCATTTGTGGTATTTCTAAGTACCATTGCTGGTAGTCTTCTTTTCTTTCTATCTGGATAAAAAAAAAAAAAAAAAAAAACTTTTTCACTTTAACTTTTCTGTTGTTGTTGTTGTTTTTTTCTACTGTTTTTACCTTGTCGATGGACTAGTGTGGTGTTTGTCATTATGTCTGAAAAAGCCAAATTGGGTTTTAAGCAGTGTGATAAATGTGGGCGTAAGATGCCCAACTCAGATGGTCACGCTTGGTGTGTTTATTGTTTGAACGTTTGACCATGTTAATGTTTCGTGTGATATCTGCTCCAGCTTTAGCAATCGCACTTTCGCTGAGCGTAAAAACAAGTTGATATTGAAGGGCATGATGAAAACTCCTTTTTCAGAGGCTCTCTTTGGAAAGGAGGTCTCACCACCTCATAAGACTAAAAAACACAACGATAAACGCAGTCACTTGGTTCCTACATCTCCATCCGTTTCAGAACCGAGTCGACACCAAGCTTCTCTGGCACCTTCGTCGCAGACAACCTCGGCACAAGGCTACATGCCTTCCCCCTTGGTTGCGCCTCAAATTTTGACTTCCATTACTGTACCAGCATCGGCACCATCTTCCTTGGTGCCGTCCTTGGTGTTGACACCAGCTTTGACCACTGTACCTGCATCAACACCATCCCCGGCCATGGTGCCGATAGCTTATATGGCTCCACAGACTATGACCCCCTCTGTTCCAAAGATTGAACACCTACCCAAAACCAGATATTCCCCAACTTATGACCCTTTTTTGGGGCACCCATTTAGCCCCTTTCTTGAAAGACCTAACTCACCTTCAGTAGCCTCCTACAGGTCCACCAGGAGCCTTTCAGAACAAGATGCAGTGAGGGTTGTGGACCAGCTTTTGGCAGCTAGAGGATTGCCTTCCCCTGTTAGGTCTTCCGTCCCCTTTGGAATGGAAGCTTTCACAGAATACTCACCAGTATATATATCCTCCTCCGGCCTCTTCCCAGGCCCCAGAGACTTCAGTACTGATGACCACCCTGGTGCCTACTATCTTGGCTCTGACTGCGGAGGTTCCCCTGTCATCACAGATTACTCTTGGTGCAATGGCTACATTGGAACTGATGCACTCTCGGAACAGTGATTGGGCTGTCGGCACCATGGTTTCTAGTTCGGCGCCTGTTTTCTTGCTTGCACCGTCTATGGCCATGGCTCCACCAACAGCTACCAGTCCTCTTGGAGCTCCTCACCTGGAGGCGGGCTCCTCAGGGTGGGGTGTGACCCTGGTTCCGAGGTTGTCCTTCTCTGTTCCAGGCTCCCATCCCTCCTCGGGTGGGCCTGTTTACAGGTGATGGAGAGGATCCTTGCCTCAACAGGCTAGCAGTCAGCACCAGTGGCATCAACACCAGAACCCCCCTCTAGCATGCAGCTGTCCCAACTCCCTATTCTGGAATCCCGAACACGGGAGCCGCAAGATCTTCCCTTGAAAGGAACCCTTTCTTCGGAGTCCTCCTCAGAAGATCCCACGGGCAGCCACCCCAGAAGAAACAGTGCAAGAGGAAGCACCTTGATTCCCTTGAGGAATCTATCACTGAGGACACCGATTGCGATGAGGGAGAAGGGTCCCCATGATCTCCCCCGGAAGGCATCTCATTTGGAGACATTCTCGAGATCCTCAAGCAGAGGGGAGACTGGGAGTCTTTTAACCCTTCAGAGGAATCTGTGTTCTTGCAGGCCTTCTGTGCTCTGCCGTCTACTTCCTGGGTGACCCCACCTGCAGATGAGCTTTAAAACTGATCTTGCTGTGTGCCTAGAAGCCCCAGGACAATGTAGAACCAGTCCTCCAGAGGCCAGACAAAATTTTATCCACCTCCGAAGACCAACCCAATTGATCCAAGCAGTTGGTTGTTGATTCCATGGTTGTGGCGGCAGCAACCAAGAGAGAACTGGCAGAAGATAGTTCCACTGTTCATCCCCCGAACAGGGAGTATCGGGCTATGGACAGACTGGGGAAGCGGACCTATGCTTCAGCGACCTTTGCCATTCGATCGCTGAACTATCTGGCACACTTCAATAAATGAAAAGTGCTGGCAGGCAGAGTGTCACAGGCGCAAATCACTCCAGTGATGATGAAACCACAAATATTTTAATGGTAAAATCCACAAATGAACAAGTATAAATGTGAACGCTTTTGTTAAACAAGTGTTAACTTTATCAGACACCATTAAAATGCAAGACAACCATTATATACATGTAAAAACACTCTAAATGGGTAAAAAAGGGAGGGGAGCTAGCTGAGCAACACTGAGAAAGAACATTAATTAACCTCTTAGTGACTGAATCACAGTTAAAACTAATACAACTGAGACTTTGTGATTAAAAGTTACTTGTCACATACTTATATCATAAGAAGTTATAAATAGACATAAATAGGAAAAAAGGAAGAAAAAAGTTAAAACCAAGTTATTTTAAATTAATGTATTAAATATTCACATGATATAAAAACATTTCCAAAAGCTGAATGCATACAAAAGTGCTTGTAGTTAAAAAATTGTTTTAGGATAATTTATTCCTTTCTAGGCCTTTTAATTTCAGTACAGGTGAGATGGATGTCCTGTCATTTATTCCGGGCCATCTGTCAGCCTGTAATAAAATTTGCCACCTTAACTCCTTTAACTCTAACTGGAGTCCCCAGAGCTTATTTTCACTTATGTCTACGTGGTCAGTTGCCATAAATGTGAAATTGTGGACAGTATTGTCTTGGTTATGTCTCGCTAACACATTATTAATAATAATCTTTCATCTGAAGTAGTTAACTTCATTTGTCAGCAACCTATGGGAATCGGATCTGACTTCGGATCGGAGCCGGCAGTTTTCAACAGCTTAGATCTGAACTCCAAGCTCCTCCCCCACCCATAATCCCCTGCCAATCCTGACTGACCTCAGATCTAGTTTGCCACTGTTTAACCAACAGCAGCTCAATCTTGAGTTCCAGGCGTTTAGAGTTTTTTTGTGAGAAAAATTTAACTTTTTCTTTCTCTTTTCTACCCTACTTGGTTGTGAGTGCTTTCAGGTCCCTTTTTGACTAAAATCCTCCCTAGCTTAACTTTATATTTTTTGTAATTAACCTCCCCCTTCCTTTGTGGTTCCGTTAGGGTTGTGTGTGCGTGTTTGGGGCCTAACGTGTGTGGCTGTCCTTCTTTAATTAAAATGTCTGAGACCCCAAAACCTTTTTTCTCTAAGTGCACCGAGTGTGGCCATAAGCTGTCCCCAGCGGATGGCCACACTCGGTGCGTGCTGTGCCTTGGGGTTGAGCACCTCTCTTCTGGTTGTTCCATTTGTGCAGCGTTCAACCCCAGGGCACTTAAGGACCGGAGGTCTAAGCTGATTCTGGCGGGTCTTCTGCCCCCGGATTCGGCTTCTACCTCCAGTCCTTCCATGGCTCCCGCTGTGGCTGCGGTGGCTGCCACTCCTGCTTCCCTTCCCCCAGCCGGGACTCAACCTCCCGCCTTAGGCCCAGAGGAGAGGGAGGCTAGGAAAGAGAAAAGGAGGGAGAAACACCACAAGCGGCGGGCCGAGGCCTCCGCTTCGCCCCCCGGCTAAGCGCTCTTCTCCCTCCAGGACTTCTGGGTCTCCTCCTTCTCGGATCCGGTCTCCTTGCTTTTCACCGGGTCCTGAGGAGGAGGAGACCCGATCTCCCTCGAGGACTTTGAGGCGGCACTCCTGTCCTGCCTCGGTGGCCTCATCGAGATTGACCCGAAGCCTCACGGATGCAGCTTTGGACCGGATGATGAGAAGATTCCTCCATGCCTAACTGCAGATGGGAGTGCTCCTGCTCCCCCCCTTCCGGGGGGGAGCTCGACCCCCTTCTTTGCCCCGATAGCTCCTTCTCCGTCCCGCTTCCCAGGCTTGGAGTCTTCGGAGCCGGGCAGCCTTGGAGCCGGGGGGGGTGTCGGCGCCAGTAGTCTCTGGTACTTTGGCGCCGACACTTCCCTCAAGTCTGTTGTGTCCATTTTCGTCGGATCCGAGCTCTCGGAGCCAAAGGCTGAGCTTCAGATCTGGGGGTATCAGTATGCCTTCGGCTCCGTCCAGGTCGGAGCATGCTAGTCCCTCGGATCCGATCGCTTTGGCACCGGCCCCGATCCGTCCGTCGGATCTGAGTGAGGGTCTGCTTTCAGATCCTAGAGAGAGCAGCTCTCCCTCAGCGTTCGACGTGGTGGAGAGGGCTGTGTCAAGAGATTCCAGGCCCCTGGCCCTTGCTACGGCTCCACCCTGCACTCCTTCTCTGTTGGACCGGACTTCCATCACCCGGCCACAGGGACAGCCTGCTTTGATGTCCCAGGTTGTTCCTTTGGAACAAGACGTTGCTGGTGAAACCTCCTCGGACAACCCCCCCCCCCGAGGAGGTTCCTCACAAGCGAAAGTGCAAGAGGAGGCACCTGGACTCCCCCGAGTCCTTGACTGAGGACACGGATTTGGAGGAAGGGGAAGGCTCCCCAAGATCACCCCCCGAAGATGTCTCTTTTGGTGACATCATGGAGATGCTCAGGATAAGGGGGGGTGTGGTCTGCCCCAAAGCCTACCTCGGACGAGTCCGTGTTCCTGGAGGCATTTGAAGCAGGCCCGTCTACCTCTTGGGTATCCCCTCCGGCCGACTCCCTGGTAGATTTGATTACTACCAGGGCTTGGAAGGAGCCGGACACTGTGGAGCCAGTCCCCAAAGCGCCCGGATAAAATTCTTAGCCCCCCCTCCAAGTCCCATTGGAGTAAGGGTCCCCCTGTAGATGCCATGTTGGTGGTGGCGGCCACCAAGAGGGAACTAGCTCAGGAGAGTCCCTCGGTCCACCCCCCGAGCAAGGAGTCTCGGTCAATGGACCGTTTAGGGAAGCGCGTTTTTAGTTCGGCTACTTTCTCTGTGAGGTCGCTGAACTACATGGCACATGTTCTTCGACTGCAGCGGGACCTTATCAAAGAGTACGCTGCTTCGCCCCCGAGTCCATGGCGGAGGACAAACAGTTGTACTCCACCCGGATGGCCACTCTCCGATCTATATCAAACACTTCTATGTGGCTACTGTCCCATGCCACGGAAGGAGCCGCTAGAGCCAGCGGAGCGGGCCTCGTCATGAGGCATCAGGCCTGGCTCCGTCACTGTGATTTTGCGGAACCCTTCAAGGTGTCTTTCGCTAATGCCCCTTTCGATGGTTCTGCCCTTTTTGGCAAAACCGTTCGCGATACTTTGGTCCAGAGCGAGAAGGACGAGAAGACGTCTGCCGTCGGAGTCCGCTTCTCTGCTCCCCAGAGGTCCTTCTCCAAGAACCAAAAGGGACAGAAGAAGATTTGGTTCCGGAAGTTGCAGCAGTCCCGTCCTGCTCCGGACTCCCAGCTCTTCTGCGGCAGAGGAGGGCAGGGTGGATGCTGCCCTAGAGGCAGAGGGGGCCCGAGGAACTTTGGATCCAGAGAACCTTTCTCGGACCAACCCATACAAAACCCCTGAGGGGTTGACCGACTGCTCCACTCTGGAGGCAGTCGGGGGGGGCATTTCTCGAAGCACCTAGCAGCTTGGGAGTCCATCACAACAGACCGCTGGGTGCTTCGCATCATATCCAGAGGATATCAGATCCCCTTCTCTCTTTACCCACGCAGCCCCAGATACCTCCCCGATGTCCCATCCGATCAGAGGGAGGCTGCAGCAACAGAAATCCAACAGTTGCTGGAAAAAAGAGCCATCCAACACGTCCCCCCAGACCAGTGCAGGTCGGGTTTTTACTCCAGGTTCTTCTTGATGGGGGACTTAAGACCAATCCTCGACCTCTCCCCCCTGAACCTGTCAGTAAACAAAGAGAAATTCCGCATGGTCACCCTTCAATCCATTCTCCCCCTCTTGTGGGAGAACGACTGGATGTGCTCTATAGACCTCAAGGATGCGTACTACCACATTCTGATGGACAGGCGATCCAGAAGGTTCCTCCGCTTCCGGCGAGGAGCCAGTCATCACCAATTCAAGGTCCTCCCCTTTGGTCTCACCACAGCCCCCAGGGTGTTCAAAGTGTTAGCGGTGATATCGGCCCACCTGAGGCTCCAGGGAATTGAGGTTTTCCCATACCTGGACGACTGGCTCCTGACCGCCCTGACAAGGCATCTACTCTGCGCAGCCAGAAACGACTTTCTTCGTCTAGCCACCTGGCTGGGGATCACTATCAACATAGAAAAGTCGTCTCTTGCCCCGTCTGAGACCATAGACTTCATAGGTGCCAGATTAAACACAAACAAGCTCCTAGCCTTTTTGACCACGGACCAGCTACGAATCCTGAGGCTACATGTGCGGGCCATTATACAATCCCCAGCTCCTCCAGCGGAATTGGTCCTGAGGGCTCTAGGTTGAATGGCGGCAGCAATCAATCTATTGCCAATGGCGCGTTTGAACATGAGGGTCTTACAATGGACCCTCCAAGTCCAGTGGTCCTTTCTTCAATATCCTCTCAGCCATCCCATTCCCCTCAGCAGGGCTTGCATGAGGGCCCTCTTATGGTGGCTCCAATCTCTGGACCTCCAGGAAGGGCGCCCCTTTTCTATGGCCCCTCCCCTAGCCACGGTGACCACGGACGCCTCCCACTTTTCTCACTGAGGAATGCCTGTGCTAAAAGTTTCTGTTAATCCATTTCTTCCTGCAACATTTTGAGAGCTTATGCTATCAGAAAATCTCATGTCCGACATGCGCAAACGCATTGCGCCTTCCTGTCTCAGTTCCCCTTCCTGTGAACCGGAAATGAGGCATAAAGGTGTATTTTGAAAGTTGATAGCATGCTCGCTAGCCTCCTCATGCTGATTCGAGTGTGTAAGAGCAGAAGTGGAACTGTTCAGTCCCACATATTCATACAAGCGATCCATCCTGTGGGTTAGTTGTAAAATGAGAGCCATAATCTGTCCAATCTCTTATTTGGAGCACTTCACTTGCCTCCAAAGACACCTAATTTCAGAAATGTCTACCTCTTTGGCGAAGGTGCTGCCTAATGAGGTGCGGGACACTGTCGCCTCGCAGCTGACTACCCTGGAATCTATCTCAAAATCCTTGATGCAATTGATATCTCCCACCACCAACGGGGCAGCTCGAGCAGCCGCATCAGGCATTGTCAAGAGACGGCATGCTTGGATGCATTTGTGTGATTTTCCAGACCCCTTTAAATCTTCCTTCATCAACGCGCCTCGTGATTAGTCTTCCCTTTTTGGTCCCAAAGTAAGAGACACACTGTCACGCAGTGAGAAAGACTGAAAGACTTTGTCTGCTGTGGGCATACATTTTTCCACCCCCCCAGAAATCCTATTCCGGAACCAGAGGGGAGGAAAATTGTGGTTCAAGAAGTCCCAAGGATCCTTTTGTGACATTCATGGTGAGCAATCCCCCTGGGACAGAGGGGGCAACTCATCCAGAAGATGCCCCTTTCGGGGCAGAGGGGGTCTGCACAACCAGGGCGCTAGAGATTCCATCTCCAGCCGACCCTACCAGCGACCCTGAGCAGCGGCCTGATTGCTTTCCTCTGTAAGCGGTCCAGGGTCATTTTTTCCTGAACCTACAAGCCTGGCATCTTATCACTACTGATGCATGGCTGCAGAGAATAATATCCAGAGTCTACCATATCCCATTCGATCTTACTCCCAGACCCGTCAAATGAATCCCCGATGTTCCACCCAGTCAGAGGGAGGTAGCAGTCTTAGAAATCAAAAAGCTGCTAAGAAAAAGAGTCATCCAGCCAGTCCCGCCAGACCAGAGAGGATCCGGCTTTTACTCAAGGTTATTTTTAGTGCTAAAAAAGACGGGGAGCTGGAGACCAATCCTGGATCTCAGCTTACTAAACATATTCATAAAACCTCAAAAATTCCGGATGGTCATGGTACAGTCCATCCTCCCCTTTCTAGGGGAGGACAACTGGGTGTGCTCTGTAGATCTCCAGGATGCGTATTACCACATAAAGATGGACAAGCGCTCCCGGAGATTTCTCCGCTTCTGGCTGGGAACCAATCACTACCAGTTCAGGGTACTGCCATTCTGTCTCTCGGCAGCCCCCAGAGTGTTCATCAAATGTATGGCAGTTGTAGTAGCTCATCTTTGACTACAAGGATTCCAGGTGTTTCCGTATCTAGACGATTGGCTTCTTACAGCCACGACCTGGAATCTTCTCATTGACAGCCTCTCTTACACTCAAGGCCTTGCTTTTCGCTTAGGGATTACGATCAAGGAAAATTCTCAAATGTCCCCATTAAAAACATTGGAATTTATTGTAGCGATCTTCGACAAAACAACCTGTCAAGCTTCCCTTCCTCCTCACAGGCTCTCAAAAATAAGAAGCCAGATTCAAGTCCTCCTCCAACAGACTTTTGTACCAGCACGTCTTGTTCTACAACTACTGAGATCTGTGGCAGCAACCATTACCTTAGTTCAACTGGCAAGGTTGCACATGAGACTAGTACAGTGGCTCCTTTCTTCACAATGGTTGATCTTAACCCATCCTCTCGACCACTTGATACGTCTTACAAATCTTTGCAAGAAAGAAATGCTTTAGTGGATGAAGCCAGAATCAAATCTTTGGTGTCGACCATTCTGCCTTCCCCTGCCCAGGGCCACTGTGGCCACAGACGCTTCCCCGCTAGGGTGGGGGGGCATTTCCAGTGAAAGACCGTCCAAGGCACCTGGTCCCACATGGAGGCCAATTTACACATAAATGTCCTGGAATTGAGGGCAGTTCCCTTAGTGTTGCAAGCATTCCATACATCCCTCCCTTCTGGGACCATTGCAATTCATTCGGACAACATGCCAGTCGTCTGGTATATAAACAAACAAGGCGGAACCAGGTCTTATCCCCTGTGTCGGGAAGCCATGAGAATTTGGTACTGGGCTATAGCTTCCAACCGCTTTCTTATAGCAATGCACATTCCCAGGAGTTCAAACCTTATTGCGGACAATCTCAGCAGGAACATCTTGATTCCTCACAAGTAGTCCCTCAATCCTATAATAGTGGATCAGATCTTCTGCCATTGGGCAGGCCTTGCTGCGTCTTCTGCCGTTGGGGCAGGACTTGCTGTGACCTATTCGCTTACCCTCTAAACAACAAATGCAGAAGCTACTTTGCCCTGATCCCCCCTCGGGGGGGGTCACCAAGGGATGCTCTTGACACACGATTGGCCCCCAAGTCTGCTGTATGCCTTTCCCCTCATCCCAAAATTCCTCCAGAAATTTCAAAGGTTGAGAAGCAAAGTGATCCTCATTGCCTTTTATTGGCCCCGTCAAGTCTGGTTCACTTTCCTATGGCCTCATCTAATTCACAGCCCGTGGATCCTGGATCATTCCCTAGGTCTGCTATCTCACCCTCAGGGACTGATTCACCCCAGTCTCCACAGCCTCAAGCTCACAGCTTGGTTTCCGCACTTCTGATGATTGCCAGGTTACCTGATAATTAATCTCCTGTCCGTGAGATTCTTCTGGCTTCACACAAACCCTCCACCAGAAAAATCTATTCTAGTAAGTGGGCTAGGTTCTTTACGTGGGCCAAAGATCATGACATAGACCCTTTCTCTATGCCTGTTCAGCAGATCCTACAATATCTGACTACCCTTCTACATGCAGGAGCTTCAGCATCAACAATTACTGTATGTTTAGCAACTATCGCAAATTTTCACAATGGATTTGATAATTCTTCTATGTCACACCGTCTGTACAAAACCTTTTTGAAAGGAGTATTACATGTTCAACCTGCTGTCAAGCCCCACATAGAGCCTTGGGAATTGACTTTGGTGCTTCAGTCGTTAACAAGCCCTCCTTTCGAACCTTCTAATTCATGTGATATAAAATTTTTGTCTTGGAAGACTTCTAGTAACCCTTACCTCAGCGAGAAGAGTATCTGAGCTGCAGGCCTTGAGTGTCAAGAGACCTTACTTGATTTTCCACAGGGAAAGAGTGTCCCTATGTACTGACCCATCCTTCTTGCCCAAGGTCATTTCTGGGTTTTCAATTAACCAATATGTTGATCTGCCGGTTTTCTTCCCTCAGCATTTAAATAGAGGGGAATATTTTTTGCATACCCTTGATGTTCATAGGCAACTTCACCTTTACTTGGACAGAACTAAATCTTTCAGAAAAATGGACCAATTGTTTGTGGCCTTTGCGGGACCCAGATTGGGTTGACCTGTCTCCAGAGTGACTCTATCTTCTTGTCTTAGAAACATCATTACTTTTATCTGCCATCAGAATAAACTGTCTTTACCTTCCAGAGTAAAGGCTCATGTGACTAGATCGATTGCTACTTCTGTGGCTTTTCATTCCAGAGCCTCTGTGGATGATATCTGTACATCAGCCACTTGAGCAAGACCTCATACCTTTATCACCCATTAAAAATTGGACTTGGCCTCCAGGGGGACGAGCATTTTTTGGTTTTATGATGCTCAGGAATACCCTTCCTTAGGGCCACCCAGGACTCATGTAGCTGGGGACTCGGTCCTTTCATTAAGGAATGAATAAAGTTTTACAACATCAGATAAAGAAGTTATGTCTTACCATAACGTTCCATCTGTGTTTTAGATCTTTATTCATTTATTACTTCCCGCCCTCCTTCCCCCTGCCTGGGCTCCTGGTGGACTTTAGGATTTCCTAGTTAAGGTATTTGCTCATACAGAGCCTCCTACTGTATCTTCATTATCTCTCTAATGTAAGGGCGGGCAAACTCAATCTGAAGAGACTATGAGAGGGGCATTATGGGTAGGTCTTAGCTGAGTGTTTTTGGCTTAGTGCGAGCTTGGTAACGGCCGTGTCTGTTCCGAGGACAGAACTAAAGTCCTATCAGTAATGAATGAATAAAGATCTACAACACAGATGGAACGTTACGGTAAGACATAACTTCTTTTTTTGCAGGTTCAGAGGCATTACTTCTGTACTAGGCAAAGGGCATATTTGCATTTTTTGTTTCTCACTTTTTCTTAAACTTGCAGTAGATTGCTCATATGGACTTGCTATGTGTGCTGTTTTTCTTCATATACCGCTGGGCATTTACTGGAGAGATTTCTGAAATCAACCAGTGGAACCATTTATCATAATACTGCATTGCCACAGTGAGGCAGAATATTGTTCATCAGCAATTTTTAGATTAAGGGACTTAACAGTTTACGTAGAAAGAGGTCTGTTGGTATCATTGGGGGTGACAGTAATCATATATTAACTTCACAAACTGTTCTGCCATGTAGTGGAAGGTTGGTCACCTGACATGAGATTGTGAATTAGGATAGCATGGTTATATTTGCAACGAGTTACTGGGTATTTCTTTTTTAAAAAACTGTGCAGAATTAAAATGCACATGCAACAGCTATTGGAGTGTGTTGGTGCACGGCTTGTACTTTTGACTTTCAGATGAGAATCATGAGAGACACTGCATGTTAGAAGCAATGTTATTTTATTATTTTTTTTTTCTTCACCTCCTTTGGGTCAGACAATTTGGCTGGGAATGATTGACCAACACAGCTAGAATTCCTGAAGGGAATTAAACCAGTACACTTCTGGTAAAATTCTTAAACAATTATCCACCTATCCATTTTCTAAACCTTTTATCTTGCTAATATTCATGTGGTAGCAAGTTGAGTATAGCCTGCTCAGGGCAAACCACGTATCAGAATCCCTAGCTGCAGTCTCCATCTCATGCCCTGGAGGATTCATAGTTATGCTCAGCCAACTTCCCAAGCACATCCTCAGTCTACCCCAGGGATGTTCTTCATGTTTCACTGTTGCAGTCATTACATTTGGGTAATCTGCGGACAGGTTGCCCTCAGTCGGCCTGAATAGCAAAGTCTTGGGTCCTGCGTCGGTTGCTGTCTCCTCTTCCATGACGTCAGGTCGTCAGGGGTAGAAAACATGCAGCCGATGCCATTTTATTCAGTCTTTCTTGCCGCGCGGTTGCCGAAGCAGAAGCAGTTCGTAAGTGCCGGTCGGCCGACTCCTGAAATTTTCGCATTCGAGTTTCAGAATCGAAGTCTACAAATAAAGCTAAGTACCCCGTTGGGGAAACTTTTTCTTGCTCCTTACCGATATCAGTCAAAGTTAATAATTGCATTACTTGTGGGAAGCAAATACCTCATAAGGAATTTCATTTGTACTGTATACCTTGCGTAGGCCCAGATCATAACGTGCCTTGCTCTCTGTTTTGTTGCTAGATTTAACCAACGCACTATTAAGCGTCGGTATATTTTTGCTTCAAAATATTTTGGATCCAGATTTAATTACCCTGAAATGTCGTCAGATAGCAATCCAACTACTAGAGTTCACAAAAAACGCAAAAAAAAAGAAAGAGACAGACCGTCGAGGTCCAAAACCGACGACAAAGCTTCTCCTAAGCCAGTCGCCGGTTTGCCGGTACTCAGTGAGGCGCTTTCGCAACCCCTGATACCCGCTACTTTTGAGTCGCAGGCCTCTACTGAGACCCATGCGGAATCCGGTATGCCACGAGATTCTCAGTGTATTGTACCCGTGGATGTCTCTACCCTCGGATGGGTCCGGAGCCACTGAGCAGGCACCGGCTTCTGAGGGTGTTTTCAGGCCTCAACATTTCTATATTAAACCGACGCCATCTTCAAAAACAAAGGCAAAAACAACTTCTAAGTCTAAAAAACTGACGCATGAGCCACATGCTCAGGCCTCTATGCCTAAAAAACAGATGATCAAAATGGCTGAGGAGTTGATTACCTTGATCAGGGGTTCCCAACCCCCCCTCCCCGCTAAGAGGCCTAGGCAAGACACTGATTATGAATCTTCAGATCAGGTTTCTATTTCCTTTGATTCCTCTTCTTATCAGGAATTTTCTATTCCACCCTATGAGGATTCAGATGCAGAAGGATCCATTCCATCTGCATCTCCTCCTGAGGATTATTCTTTTGGAGAAACCTTGCGTACTTTAAGGGAACATTTTCATTTGGAGAGTCAGGATTTCTCTGAATCAAAAAAGAGGCTTAGGGATTTTCTTTTTCTTCGTCAGCATAGGTCTTTGGCTATACCTCCTGTATTAGACATTGTGAATGATGTGTTTTCGGAATCAAGCATGGCTCCTGATTCCCTACCTCCGGCTCCTAGTAAGCCAGACAGATATTACAGGGTTCCTGACTCCCACAAATTTTTATTCAAAAATCCTGCTGCTGATCCTGAAACTATCTTACAGGGTCCCAAAAGTGTAAAGGCCTCTACAGCCAAAAATCCTACCCCCTCTGATAGAGATTCCATGGCGCTGGATATATGGGGAAATAAGGTTTATACGTCTGCAACCTTGGCAATTAGCACCTTAAACTGCCAATTTCATATGCTGAAATAGCAGCATGTTATGGGCTTATTGAAACAAAATTATGTTGATTTCTGATTGTGTGGAAAATAAAGAATTACAGGAATTATTGCATGCAGCAGAACAGGTTGGAAAGCATATTTGCAATGTGGTTTTGATCCCTTGGAGGCCTCTTGCAGGGCTGCAGTTACTGGATCTGTGATTAGAAGACATGCCTGGCTCAAGGAGCAAAATCTCCCTGATCATGTTAAGGCTAAATTGTTGGATGCACCTTTCCAGCATGATACTTTGGTAATAAGGCAGAAGAGGTTTTAAAGAAAATGGAAGACAAAGCTAAATCTATGCAAACTGTAAAATATTTCTTACAAGTGCAGCCACCCAGATTCAGCAGGCACTGGCCTACTAAAAATTGGTCCTTTCCTGTGTTTAACAGACCCCCACAAGGCAAATCCAGGCACTCAAAAGGCTCTAGATGCCAATCACAGGGTTCTTACAGGACAAAGCAATGGGGTCTCTCTTCGTCCAAATCTGGAGGAAGCAAAGCACAACCCTACAGTAAGCAGTCTCAATGACTTCCCTCTGCCATCTCCAAGCACTTATCTTTTGGCAGCCCTATTGGGGGGAAAATTAGCACTTCATGCTCAAAATTGGCAGTTAATTACCCAGGACAAGTAGGTATTAAACATAGTATCCCAGGGGTACAGATGTCATTTCCATACTCTGCCAGTTCCAAACAGTTGGCCAGATCTGCCACAAAATCAATGGGCAGAGGCTCAGAAACAAGTAACGTCCTTCATGGATATGGGGGCTATTCAACCAGTACCAGAAAAAGAAAAAGAACAAGGGTTTTACTCAAGACTGTTCCTGGTACCCAGAAAAGACAATGCCTGGCGTCCTATACTGGACTTATCGATTTTGAACACATTCTTGGACATCCCAAAATTCAAAATGCTGACTTTACAACAGCTACTGCCCATGCTGGGCAAGAACGCTTGGTTAGTGACTCTAGACTTAAAAAGAGGCATACCTGCATATCCCAATAAGGGAATCGTGCAGAAGATACCTCCGCTTCAAGGCTGGTTTTATGCATTACCAATTCTCTGCACTTCCCTTTGGCTTGTCTACTGTGCTGAGGGTCTTTACAAAGTGCCTGGCACCAGTAATTGCATTTTGCAGACAAAGAAGCATACCAATCTATCCTTACTTGGACAACTGTCTCATTCAAGCAGAAAACAAGGACATTCTTCTTCAAAATCTGGCGTTTGTAAAAAGGCTTTTAACATACCTAGGATACACAATAAACGAAAAGAAATCACAACTGGTACCCTCTCAAAAAATTACATTCCTGGGTGCAAGCTTGAATACAACTACCCAGATGGCTTACCTTACGCCAGACAAACAAAGGCAACTGACTATATACTTCAAACAGACAGCAACAAAAACCCAGTTATCTGCAAGACAAATTCTGCAGGCTTTTGGGTTCATGGCATCCTGCATTCTACTAATTCCATATGCAAGACTGCATATGAGAAAACTTCAGTGGCACCTAAAAAGTTTATGGAGTCAACATTGTCACACTCTGGAAACAATGATTCTTCTCATTCCCTGCCTATAACAGGAGTTTCTTTGGTGGGGAGAGACATGTCACCAAAACAAGGGACTGTCATTCACTCTACCCCCTGCCACCCAAACTCTAACTACAAAAGCATCAGACTATGCTTGAGGGGCCCACCTGGCGGGGAGATGCATTCAGGGCATACAGAGCCCAAAACAAATGCATCTACATATCAACCAAAAAGAGATGCTAGCTGTTCAGAATGCCCTGACAGCCTTCAAGGACTTATTTCATCCAGGACAACTACTGATAAACAAGCAGGGGGGTACACATTCCTACCCCCTTTGCAGACCAGCTATGGCACTGTGGGAGAAAGCCTTGACTTACCAAGTACATCTTCATGCTCAATTCCTGCCAGGAAAACAAAATACTCTGGCAGATGACCTAAGCAGAAATCTTATGGACCCTCATGAGTGGAAACTGGATCCACAAGTCTTCAGCATGATAACACAGAAATGGAGGAGCCCAGACATAGATCTATTTGCCTCTCCCCAGAATTATCAACTGGACAAATTCTGCACAAGGACTTATCACAGACAAGCATGGAAAGTGGATGCCCTATCCTTCAGTTGGAAAAGCCTATCAGTCTACGCCTTTCCTCCTCTGCCTCTTCTCCCCAAAGTCTTGCTAAAGGTCACACAGGAAAAAGCAAAAATGATCCTAATTCCCCCGGACTGGCCTCGCCAGCACTGGTACCCAATTCTAAGGAATATGTCTCAACTCCTTCCTTGGTACTTGCCTCAAATACCTCATCTACTCTTTCAGCAGAGCAATCAGATGCTGCACCCTCAGCTCCAAACCTTGAACCTGGCAGCATGGCTGATCATGTAATTATTACCTCTCAGTAAATCTGTGATGGATGTCATTTTGGAAGCCAGAAGGCCTAGTACTAGAAAATCTTATGCTGACAAATGGAAGAGATTCTGTGCTTGGAACCAAGCACAAGGAACGGACATAGCAGAACCAAATATTCCTCAGATTTTACAATACTTGACTGAGATGCTTGACAAGGGCCTATCTTTTTCGTCAATAAAAATCCATGCTTCTGCCATCTCGGCTCATTACAACACAGAGCCTCCCATCTTTTCTCATCCTCTGCTAAAACAGTATCTTAGAGGGGCCAAAAATCTAAGGGCTCCCAGAAGATCACCAGCTCTGGCATGGGACCTCAATTTTGTGCTGGAAAAACTCACCCTGCCTCCTTTTGAACCAGCAGCTACTGCGGATATAAAGTTCTTATCTTGGAAAACAACTTTCCTTTTGGCGATCACTTAAGCAAGAAGGGTTTCAGAACTACAGATCCTCATGGCTGTGGAGCCTTTTATTGCATTTTACCTGGACAGGGTGTCCCTCAGGACCAATCCTTCATTTATGCCTAAGGTGGTATCCAGCGTGGCTCTTAACCAAACTATTCACCTGCCAACATTTTACCCAAATCTGCAGAACAAGGGGGAGCAGATTCTCTATTCATTGGACGTACACAGACAACTAAGATTCTACTTAAACAGGACCAAATCTCTTAAGAAAGTCTGAGCAACTACTGGTAGCATTTGCTGCAGGATCAGTGGGGAAAGCTATATCAAAGCAGACTATTTCTAAGTGGATAAGCCACTGCATTCGTTTCTGCTACTTGCATCATGGTAAACCAGTGCCCAAGGGAATCAGGTCACATTCCACCAGGGCTGCCTCTACCTCAGCAGCCTTTCTCAGAGAAGTTCCAACCAAAGATATTCTAGAGGCTGCTACTTGGAGCTCTGTTCATACTTTTACAAAGCATTATCACTTGCCTCTCTTCTCTAAGTCCAGGGCAGGCTTTGCCACTGCAGTTCTGCAGGGCCTTATAGCCGCCCCTAATGCTATTTAGTTCCATCCTCCCATCCATAGCTTTGGCATTCTACCCAAATGTAATGACTGCAACAGTGAAACATGAAGAACATAGTACATTTGTGTACACTTACCATAAATGTAGATGTTCGAGTGTATTCACTGTTGCAGTCCGGGTTACCCACCCACCCATCCCCCTTTTCTTTCCCTCACTATACTCAAAAGCCTTTGTGGTGTATTTGTTTTTAGTTGAAGGTAAAGTTTATGTTTTTAAAAGAGCATTTATTTAATTTGCATACCTTTTCTTTCCATCACTGTACTCAAAAGCCTTTGTGGTGTATTTGCTTTTTAGTTGAGGGTAAAATATATGATTTTAAAAGTGTATTTATATTTTTACTATATATATATATATATATATATATATATATATTTAATCTATATATTTTTTTTTTTGCTCCCCATTTGGGGGGCACCTGACATCTGGGGCAAGAAAAACTGAATAAAATGGCGTTGGCTGCATGTTTTATACCCCTAATGACCTGACATCATGGAAGAGGAGACGGCAACTGACGCAGGACCCAAGACTTTGTTATTCAGGCTGACTGAGGGCAACCTGCCAGCAGATTACCCAAATGTAATTACTGCAACAGTGAATACACTCGAACATCTACATTTATTGTAAGTGTACACAACTGTACCTTTTGTCTTATCAGAACCCATGTAGAACAACTTCCACAGGGAGCACCTAAAGAACATTCTTTTTTAACTTTTTATTGGGTTTTGAACAGCAATCAACTTATACAAGTAAAACTATAAACAGTGTCCACAACAGAAACATTGTTAATATTTTTCCAAAAGATCTTTAAGTTTTATCCATGACAACTGTTTATGGATGATCTAGCATGAGCATTTTTCATTTCCTTATTACATACATTCTTTGCTAGAGAAACAAATTCTGAAAAAGAGAGGTTGTATTTACGTTTCCAATTTACAGTGATAACATTCCTTGCTGTAGCAAGAAGAAACCAGAGGAAAAGGCCCTTGTGTTCTTGGAATGGAACCTGGAAATGGAGTGTTAAACAGTATCATTGAATTGGTAATAGTACAGTTATCTGACCATAATGCTTTAGCAAAGTCTTTGAAAGCTTTCCAAAATGAAAAGCAACCATTCTGCATTCCAGGATCATATGAATCCAGTTTGCATCTAAAACTTTCTCACATCTCCAGCATTTAATATTATCTTTTTTATATATTAGTGCAATTTTGTGTGGAGTTAAGAAGCTTCTGTGTAGGAACCTCCATGCAAAGATTCTCCAAAACAAAAAAAAGAGAAAATGTTTTGTTACTAATGGACTTATTGACATCTGAGAAAATTACTTTGTCTTTGTAGAATAGTCCCAAAAGACATGTCAGAAATAAAAAATTCAGATCTCAGAATCTTATATATGACTATTAATCTTAAAGAAGAAATCTAATATCTTGGGTACTGTCTTCAAGTTCATGTTTAATGATATTTGAATACTATTACTACTGAACTCTCTAAATATTTGTATGTTTAACCAATTATTTTGTATTTTATTATACTTTGCTAGGAGAAAATTGTTGAGTAAATTATTACTTAAAACCGACGCCAACAATTTTGACCATTTTCTTCTATTTCTAGAATTTTATTTAAGTTAAATGAATCAAGACAGCTGTTAGTGAATGCTATGGGAAACATTAAAGAACATAAATCTTTAACAAGGTAGTTAGCACACATCACCTTTCTAAAATTAGATAAAACATAACTAACAAAGGGAAAAGAAGTGAGAAATTTTCTGACATTTGCACTAAAATCTTTTATGATCAGATACAGTTTGTCAATATCAGATAATGAATTATTTACTCCTGGAATATTGATCGATAAGATTGATTTATAGATGTTTTTCTAGTTTGAGGTATAATTAGTGTTTAACCAATTGCTTACTAAATTGAAGATTGCCAATTTAGCATATAGCTCAATGTTAGGAAAACCGATCCCACCATCTTCTCAACTTTTATCATGCCAATCAAATGCTATTTTTGGTTTTTGGGCATGCCACAAAAACTTGAGCAATATAGAATGTATTTGTTTAATCAGCTTTTTAGAAGGAAGCATAATCAAAGAATACACGAGGAATAGAATTTTTAGCAATATAATTATTTTTATCAAAGTTAGTCTGTCATCCATTGTGAAGAGCATTTTATTCCAATTATCTGTAATTTTCCTTATTGTGTCCATTAAAAGTTTATAATTCATTGTTGCTGCCTCAGACCAACTGGGTTTTATGATGACTCCTAGATATTTAATTTGGTTACTCTACCAATTAAACTCCTTATGTTTGTTTAAAGAGGTTGTCTCCATCTTGTTGTGATTAAAACTTAAACATGAAATATTCCCCATAAATGTTAATAGTTCAGTAATATGATCTAGTGGGGAATCAGTGTCTCCACTTGTTAATAGGATATCATCTGCAAATAGTTGTATTTTGGAGTAACAGTTTTTGTCAATAGAGAATACTTTTATTTTATAATTTGCAGTGATAAAAATTGCAAAGGTTTTAATTGATAAGGCAAACAACAAAGGAGATAGAAGCAATCTTGTTTTTGTAACTTTTAATATTTTTAGAGGGCTCCAAAAAAAGATCCAATTTTAACAAAAGAGACAACATTCTTATGTAATTTATTAAATGTATGAATTTTGCTGAAAATATATATTCTTTAAGAACTTTAAATAGGTATGTTCAATTAATAGAGTCAAAGACTTTGTCTAAGTCTAAACTTATAATAGAAAGTTCTTTTTCTTATTAGCTATATCAATCAGTGAGAAAAATCTAATGACATTGTTTTGAACTTTTCTATTTAAAATAAAGCCTGTTTGAGCCTCATGAACTAAACTTGACATCATCTGGTTTAGTCTTTTCGAAGCATAGACATAAAAATTTTATAATCAACAGTTAAAAGCAAAATAGGAAGAGAATAATTTTGGGTCTTTATATGAAGCCGTAATGGTGCAGCGGTAGCATTGTCACCTCACGGCAAGAGGTTCTCCCGTTCGATTCTCAGCTGGGGCACATTCTGTGTGGACTCTGCATGTCCTCCCCGCGGTTGAGTGGCGTTCAAAAGACATGCGTGAATGGGCATGTCTTTTATGAAGGTTGGGTGTCCGGCTGGCACCTCGGCACCATAAAAATCTACTGCCAGTCAATAGCGGACCGGAGTTCCGCTATGGCGACCCCTAACCGGGAAAAGCCGAAAGAAGAAGAACAACAACATGTTGTTTCAGAATGGGAGACATCATTGCATACTTTCAAGAGAGAAAATTAATTGAGTTATTTCTAATTTCTTCAAATGCTCTCACCATGTTTAATGTGTTATCTAGTAGTAATTTATATAATTCAGAAATATTTCATCTAAGCCAGGAGCTTTATTGTTCTTTAAATTTATAATTTGTTCTTTCAATTCTTTAAAAGTAATTGGTTTATTTAATTTAGTATTGTCTTCTTTAGTCAATTTATTATATTTTCTTTCAGAAAATTATCAGTTAAATCACCATTACTTAAGGAGGGTTTACTATTATTAATTACTTCATGATGTTTCCTAAAAGTTTCTAGTATGTCTTTTAAATCTAATGCATTTTTAATGTTGTGTCCCTCTTTGTAAGTAATTTATTTAATATGAGTGATGTTTAATCTTTGGATCTAATAGCTAATCTATACAAGTTCTTTGGGTTAATAGAGTATGATTGTAGTTTATTTTTTTCTAGAGTTATTAAAACTTTATGATTTAATATTTCTACATATTGTTTTATTTAAACCTTTCAGTTCAGAATTCAAATCTATGTCATTATTTTTTAAGTTTAATTTTAAGGTATTAATTTTGGTCTGTAGGTTGATTAATTCATTATCCATTTCCTTTCTTTTATGATACTAATAAACCTTAGCACTAGACCCCCCCCCCCCGTAATCTGTAGAAAAGGACAAGGCTCTCTATTCGACCTTACCAGCCAATCAGTAAAACAGTTCACTGTACCTATCCAGGCATGTCCAAAGGGCAGTTTCAGGTGTACTCTCCAGTCCAACTAGTGAATCTGGGCATTATGAGGCAATGTTACAATTGCCTCATGTACACAGACAACCCTCTCCTCCTTCCACCAAACACTAATACATGCGAGAGATATGCAATTATACAGCCAAATTGGAGGCTAAGCTCTCTCAACCCAAGACTGGACCAGGCAGTCAAGAGGAGAAGGGAATTACTTGCATCACATCACCAGTCTCACATAAATCTATGAAACCAGCACTGGCAAAAAACACACATAAATACAAACAAACGTACTCAGAGGCTCTAAATAAAAATCTGCAAAAGCAACAGAGACCTCCAACCCAGACATCCAAGCAACCTCCACCACTCAGCACAAACCACGAAACACATACTTCACAAAACCAGTGTGCCACACAATCAAAGCCCTTAAGGCAAAATAACATACCCAACACACTAGTAATAGGTGACTCTATAGTCAGGCACACTGATGTCCCACTCACTAGGCTGAACAAGGAGAAGGTTACTGTTAGTTGCCTGGTGGGTGCCAGGATCTACCACATAACACAAGCACTCAGGTCACTCCATAACAAGTAGAAATATGACTCTGTCATTGTCCTTGTTGGTGTGAATGACCTGAGCAGTACGTCCCTGGACTACATGAAGAGAGACACGGAGGAGCTCTCTGATCACGTAGCCCAGGCAGGTATGACCCTGACCCTGAGTAGCATCCTGCCCTCACCAAGAATGATACCACAGTATAGAGAAAAAATTATCAATTTCAACAATTGGCTAAGCTTCTGGTGACATTCAAAGGGGATCCAGTGTCTGTCAGCCTGGGATGACATGCTCGACAAGCCATGCTGTTTTGCTAGAGATGGCTTGTACCTGTGTCACCCTTAGGTTTTCGAATATTGGCCAAGGCTTTTGCCACCCCCATAATGCCTTTTTTAGGAAAGGCTCAAAAGACAAACCCACCGCCATAAATAGCACAAGTAACAAAAAACTGCGGGTAATGCTGCTCAATGCTAGAAGTCTAAAACTCAAAATGCATGCACTCGAGGCACTCCTCACTATGGAGAAAATCGATATATGTGCAGTAACAGAAACCTGGTGTAAGGCTCCAGAGAGCACCCCAGCACTACCAGGCTACAACTCATACCATACATTTCGGCCACAAAACTCCGACTGAAATACAAAAGGTGGGGGAGTATCCATATTCATCAAGGATACCCACACCTCCAGGTTAGTGGCACAGCACGATGCTTCAGAGGTCATCCACGTGCAACTAACAACGGGCAAAACTGCTATTCAAATTATAGCTTGCTACAGATCACCCACCATGTCCCAGGACCCCCACTCCGCATTCCTGGAAACACTGGGAAACATAAAGGTTCTATCAAACACCCTGATATTGGGTGATTTCAATTACCCAAACATTAGCTGGGAGAACTACTCAAGTACGAACTCCCTTGCCCAACATTTCGTAGCATTTATAAACTGAAACGCCCTGGATCAACTGGTCAACACCCCCACCAGAGGTGACAACATATTGGACCTGGTCATCACCAACATGGGCGACCGGTGTTCCACATCGGAGGACAACCCCTTGCTGGTTAAATCTGACCATAAACGTATCACTCTGGATGTCCTCATTCCACCACCAGCCCCGGTCAAAGAAACCACCGTGAAAAAAGTTTCAAAAGCAAACTTCACGTTATTTAAGACTGAGGTGGGAAGTTTCAAAGCCCCCATGCTAAAGGATAACGCTGTCCAAGCTGCAAAAATCCTTTACTAATGCACTCTACGAGCACCTACAAGAATGCAGGGATCGTGCTATCCCAAACAAAACCAAGACTCACTCCTCCAAGAAAAGGAAACCAGTCTGGTGGACTCCTGCCATAAACAAGCTATACAATAGAAGGAGGAAACTAGTACAGAAAAGAGTAAAATCCCAGGAAGGGAAGACATCCTTGATCAGTATCAGCAAGAAACTACGTTCCCTCATAAAATCACCCAAGGCTAGCTTTGAAAGAAAAATTGCCATGGACTCCAAAGATAACCACAAGGCATTCTTTAGCTATGTCAAGAATCTAAGTGGCAATTCTCATGTCTGCTCGGAGTTAGTGCAGAATGGCACAAAATACACTGAACCGAACGATATCGCCAACATCCTGAAAGACAGGTTCAGTGCAAACTTCACCCCCCTCTCACCCCCAAAAGGGCCCATAACTATACCAGAAGAATGTAGTGCACCTGAAATCACAGACACTCAGGTTAAAAACGCCCTCTCCAAAGCCAAAAACACAGCATCAGTGGGACCAGATAGTATCCCAGGCTGCGTCCTACACGAGCTCAAAGATGAACTAACCCCTCACCTAAACACACTGTTTAAACTCGGCCTGTCCACAGGCTACGTGTCCACAGAGTGGTGCACAGCAACTGTTATTCTGTTCCACAAAGGTGGAGCCACATCGGACCCCGGGAACTATCACCCTATAAGCCTGACTAGCTTGGTCTGCAAAGCTATGGAGCGCATCATCATGGATCTCATTAACAGAGACATTGAAAACCTCCAAACACTAGACCCTACCCTGTTCGGCTTTGTTAAGGGCAGATCATGCCTCGTAAACCTGGTGGACTTCTTTGAGACGGTTACCAAGGCTATAGACGAGGGGAAAGCTGGTCCACACAGTCTACCTAGACCTCGCAAAGGCCTTTGACACCATTCCCCACTCAGGTATTATAGACAAGCGCACCAGCCTGAACATAAACCCCTACATTGCAAGATGTGTTGCCAACTGGCCCACGGACAGAACCCACATGGTAAGAGTTGCAGGAGCTAGGTCTGACTCTAAACCGGTTACAAGTGGCGTTCCCCAGGGCTCAGTCCTAGGACCCCTCCTGTTCGGCATATACTTCTCAGAGGTACAAGCAAGCACAGGAGGACTATGGCTGACCAAGTTCACAGATGACTGCAAACTAGGGGCTATAATTGACTCTTCAGCTGAAACAGACATCCTCCAAAAGGGTCTCACTGAGACAGATACCTGGTGTCAAAACTATGGCCTCAAGCTAAATGCCAAAAAGTGCATAGTCATCCCCTTTGGAAAAAATAAAGTACCCACAAACTACTACATAGGTGGTAGCCCCCAAAATACGGGAGATGTAATAAGGGATCTGGGGACCCAAGTAGATAGTAACCTCTCCTTTGATAATCACATTGCCAAAGTGGTGAGAAAAATCCTTCTATGTGACCCCCCCTAATCACAAAGGGTTTGCATCCAGATCGAAAGAGGTCATTGGGCCACTCTACGCATCACTCATCAGACCCATCATAGAGTACAATGCCCCATTTGGGATGTACCTTACAAGACACCTGCAACAACTGGAAAGACCACAGAAGTTCCTCACCAAGAGGATCATTGGCCTCAAGCAGATGCCCTATGCAGCTCGACTGAAGAAACTCCAGCTGTACTCGGTTGCATACCGCCTACTCAGAGGTGATGTCTGCCTGACATACAAGGCCATGTCCAACCCAGAATTGATGGACATGCTCCACCTAAAGAAAACCATATCCCCTCGAGCCACACACTTCAGGGATCTAAACCAAACCACAACAATAAATAGGACATGCTGGAGGGATAGATTCCTGTCCCAGAGACTTCCCATGCTCTGGAACAAGATTCCAATCTACATTAGTCAGAGCTCTTCGATAACCCTCTTGAAGAGAAACCTTGACGAGTGGATGGGAAACAGAAAGTTTACCACAGGGATCACTTCAATGGCTCTGCTGGACAGAGGCACAGGGAACTAATCTAAGGGGGCGGCGAAAGCCAACACATTCTGGCCAGGCTTATAAATGCCTTCGGGCAGATAGCCTAGTACCTACCTATGAACCAACTTTTAATTCTTCCTTACAGATATGCTTTCAGTCAGTCCAATAGAATAGCATCAGCAGTACTACCATTATCATTAAACTTCAGAAACAAGTTTAATTCTTTAAAACAACAATCTTTAAACTCATTCATTTTAACAATGTAAGCTGGTATTCTTTGCCAAAAGATTAGATCCTTGGATTTAATATTAAAGTTAAAGACAATGGCATATGATTGAACAGTGGACATGAGATTACTAAGATTTCATCAACTTTTGAGTATAATGTGTCAGAAGTAAAAACTTAGTCACTAATTGTTTGGGTGCCAAATCTGTATGAATAATGCGTGTAGTTTAAGGGGAGTTTTATGTCATATATACCTTTTAAGTTTGTAGAATTAATGTAGAAATTTAAATGTTTGGCTGCAGCTGATAAACATAATTTTGTGTCTTTGGTAGTGTCTTTTGCAGAAAGAATACAATTAAAATCTCATAAAATCACATTTGAATTTTTTGTTATTACACCAGGATAATATGTACAACAGTGGGAACAATAGGTATAGTATCAGTTCCACTTACAACCCACCCCTCCATCCTCGGTTAGTTACTTATGAAAAAAATTGCCAAATGGATTTGAAAAATCTGTATATCCATAGAAGAAAAATGAAAGGTAATGATGGTAAACTTAGTAGACAAGAACAAAATTCCCTAAAACTATTACAGGCAGAGAAAGTCAGAATAATGAAACCGGATAAAAGAGGAGGGGCTGCTGTTGTGAGTGTACAGATGTAGAGTAGCAAAATGAATGAGATTTTAAATACTGATACTTACGAAGAGGTATCACTCAGTGAATTAAATGGGGCATACAGGAGAATTACCACCCAGTTGAATGACATTTTATTGGAGAAAAGAATAGATCTTAATTTATATAATTATTTAAACATCAAGATACCAAGAGTTCTGGTTTTCTTTGGAATCCCTAAGATCCACAAAGGTATTGACAATCCCCCCATGTGGCCACTTGTGGATGGAAGGGACTCCATAACATCAGCATGTGCCAGATACTTAGGCTATGAACTTAAAAAGTGTTAAAAAACAAGAGTCAGACTTGTAGAGACTCATGGTTCTTTTTATTTATTTATTTTTTATTTATTTTAAATTTGTTGGCCGGGCTAGTCTAACCAGATATATGTCCATTTTCAGTAGAGGTCCGGGGAGAAAATCTCCAAGCATTGGCAGTGACAAAGAATACAATATGTAGTAATAGTCAAATGAATTACAGCACATTGTTTACATTGTTGGTCAGATAAACTTGTACAGAGTCCTATAGTAAGTTTAAGCTAAGATCAAATACAGAGGGCAATCATTTGAGAGAGAGCAGTCAAAAAATAAATTTAAAATTTTCAGTACTATGAAGGAATTCAATATTACAGGTAGGCGACATAGAACAGTGGAGTAGAGAAGTGTAGAGAGAGCAAGAAGGGGAATGAGATATCAGTCAGAGTTAGAGCAGGGACAAAGCCAGTGAATTTTTAAGATATTCTTTAAGATGCTTTTTATAAAGAAGAGTGGAAGCAAGAGAGAATTTATGAATGGAATTTAATATGACCAGAAAGACATAATGGTAACTATTGATTTGTGGGATTTGTACATAGTTATTCCTCAACTAATAGAACTAGAATGGGTAAATGAGATGTTACTGGAACAGGGAATTTCCCATGAGAAAATCAACCTTGTTATGGAATTGTTAGTTCTCAGTAATAATTTTTTTTCTTTCAGCAATAAGTATGATCTACAGAAAAGAGGGATTGCTGTGGGGGTCCCCTTGTGGGGGTGCATATGCAAATATCGTCATGGCCCATTGGGAGAGACATTATATTTTTAACACCAAGTTTAATAATTATATTAGAACATATTATAGGTTTCAAGATGACATCAGTTTGTTATGGAAAGGTTCGGAAGAGTCCCTCGAAGAATTTTTAAGATAGATTAACAGCACGACTAGTTTTTTGCGCTTTCCTTGGAATATCAACCCAAACTATACAGGCTATTTAGATGTCCATTTAGTCAAAGACGAGGTTAATGAGAGATATATAGCCACAATACATAAAAAAGAAACATCCAAAGAGATCTGTCCTTAAAGGACAGTTGATGAGAGCTGCTCATATGGTGACCAGGCCAGAAGATTTTATAGAGGAATGTGTGGCACCTTACACTCAATGTGTTTGAAGAGAGCATATCCAAGTAATTTGATTGATGAGCTAGTGCAGGAGGTAATGAGGAAAAGAGAGGGGCTACTTTAGACCCTTCCTTAATACTAGGAACAGGATGGGTAGAATTAGTAGCCAGGATACCAACATGAATGTGAATATGTCCTTAGGAGAATATTTCCCTGTTTTTGAGGATCAACCAGCACAGCAGTTGCACCTAGCTAATAGCCAGGATTTTTCTAAAGCCCTGATTATCACTTACAATGAAGATTGCAGAAGTTTGAAATGGATATTTGAGAAAAACTGGTCCATTTTTGTTAGAAGACCCTTGTGTTAAGAACTATATAGGTGAAAGTCCTGCTATAGTGTACCGGAAGGGAATGACCTTCAAGGACTTAAGGTATACAGGGCAAGAAAATTTCAGTGGCATACATGGTACGACTAAATGTGGAGCATGCACTTGGTGCCACAAAATAAAGATAGGAGACGGGTTTACTGTAAGAAATAAAACATACCAAATAAAAGGGAAATATAATTGTAAATCAAAAGCAGTGGTATGTATTGGTATCTGTGATGCATACTCAATATTCTATATTGGCAAAACGGAAAGGCAGTTTTGCCAGAGAATTTATGAACATGAATATGCTATTAGAAAGAATAAACAATGTCTTGGCTAAACATATTAGTGACCAAGTAGTACATAAGTTCATGTTCATGGTCATTGACCAAGTTTGTATTGATAACAAGAAGGTGCAAGGGGTGTTTACTTAGAGTTAAAAGAGTAGAAATGCCAAGTGCGTTTGCAAGCTGACAGCTCGCCAGGTATCAATGATCATAGTTTAATTACCCCAGTTCTAAAGTTAAAGGCATTGGAGAGGAAGAAAGTAGTTTAAAGCCAATAAATTTGGCTTATTTTCTTTAACACAATTCTGTATAAACTATGTCTTTGAAAAACAGTAATAACAGTACTATATATCATAATGACACTGTAACTTTAAAACAGGACCTTGTGGTGTTGAAGTAAGCAGGAGCATAACCAATCAAATGCAAGTAGGAAGTACTTAAAGAGGAAATGTGTTCAGCACTATGTCTGATGAAGTTTAACACTGTTTTAAACGAAAGCGCTCATGTTTTATTGTTTTTTACGCCATTAAAGTGTTCAAATTTTAAACGTTTGCTGTTTTTTATTGGATACTTTGAGAACAGTTGTTTTGGGTCCAGGCACCAACTTTCATTTGGTGTATATCGACAAGTCTTGCACATGCTCTGGTGATTACCTCTGGCAGACTAAACCAACAGCAAATGTTTTTACAGGGGGCCAAGTCACCCTGCAACCCCCACACCCACTACTAATTATGTATACTAGCTCTAAGATCACACAATCCTAGGGAAAAGGAAATAATCCCCTTCTTGGGGATTGTTGATCTTGCACACCTGTAGATCACCTGTCTGTATCAACCAAATGTTGTTGCTCTACTGAGTGTCAGAGCCGTTGCTCTTTGCTCCATTACTCGGCAGTCGGCACCCATGTGTCTTATATAGTCTTCTGAAAAGAGCAAATGACCCCAAATATCAACGTTCACAGGGTTAACCACAAAAGGTCGACTTAGCCCTACACTCCTTGATAATTTTATGAATTATGTCTGAGATCACACAGGTAAGAAGACATATTTCCCAACCCCAAGAATTGTGCTATCTCACATATCTGTCTACTAAATGTTGTGAACTAAAAAAGATGTCAACCAAAGGGGATTCATCCATATTCACTTCACCTCTATATACACATACATTCGTATATGTATATATGTATGTGTGTATGTGTGTGTGTGTGTATATATATATATATATATATATATATATATATATATATTTTTGTGTGCATTGTGTGTGTGTATGTATGTGTGTGTATATATATATATATATATATATATATATATATATATAGACACACAAACACACATACATTTAGTGTATGTATATGTCTGTAATATGTGTGTGTATGTATATATATATATATATATATATATATATATACATATATATAAAATGTATTACTGTGTAGGGCAGTCCAACGATTACAAACCAGACAAAGCTGCATAATCAGTATTTACAATATTTTTGTACGATATGCAAAAATACTGTTAACATACATTGAAAAATACTTTACCAAAGGCAGTTAAAAGTTAATTAGATTTACAGATGCACAACATATAAACATTAATATAGTTTGACATAGTAAATGATTTTACTTTCAGGTTTTTCTTATTTTGTTTGTATTTGTTTACCACTGTAAAGCACTGATGTCCATGGACCTTTTACAGGCTCAGCCCGGGAGCAGTGTCTGGTTAAGTGACTTGCTTAAAGTCACACAGTTAGGCAAAGCAGACTGATGGAATCAAATCAGGAAACCACTGGACCACAGGAAATAGCTTGTTAACAGATCCTTAATCGTAACTGACAGTAAGCCCACTGATTCTTTGGAGGAACCTCATTTCCACCACTTAAGTCTTGTGTTCCCATAAGTGAGGATGGGGACACAGATGAGTAGGTAGACTGAGAGCTTTATAATATGACTTGCAGCTTGCTTCATCACCACAGATGGTACAACATCTGTCGAAGCACTGGTAATTCAGTCTTGTCACTAGTTTTGTAATCACTTGATCATAGTTGTTGAGGAATTCTGTATGATACTTAAACTTCTCCCTGTTATGAAAGTGGCATTTGCTTATGGCATTTTCTCTTTTTTAATTTCTCCAAGTCTTTTGGGTTTCTAATACCACCCCATTCCTAAGTCAAAGCACGATTAAAGTTCGGGAAATTAGTATTGTTTCAGTCTTTGACGTCAGCCAAAACTGCTCTTCGCAGCACACGCAGTGTGCCCAGTAATGATGACTCCTCCTGCAACTCGTACGGGGTTACATGTATTGTTAACGTATCTAAATACGATTGTAGATTCTTTTTTTATAAGACCCGTTACTCCTACTACTATTGAAACTGTCTGGGTATCCTTCTTCCACATTGCTCTTGTTTCTGCCTGCAAATCCTGATATCTTATGCCTTTGTGTCTCACTGTACACAAGATACTGTTGTCACTGTGATCAATGCTACTTTTGCCTTCGTTTTGTGGACCACTATATCCAGTTTTCTAGCATCTATCCTTTGAACTGTTGGTAATGGGTGATTCCCACGTGATGTAGACTTCATCATTTTCTGTGATGCTTTGTGGCTCATGTTTCCAGTGTTTTTCAGCCATTTCAATTCCATAATGTTTGCACAGTTCCCAGTGCAACAGTCTTGCCGCATTATTATACCTTTCAGTATACAGTCCTTCTGCCATTAGTATGTCACAGCCAGCAACGAGGTTTGCAACTTTTCCATTTCTGTTTTACAAAACCTACATATGTCTGTTTCTCCCACATGTTCAATGGACTTTGTAAACCAACGTGTATGTAGCCCGCTATCTTGGGCCGCCAATATTAACCTTTCATCTCTTGGTTTGAATTCACCTCTCCTTAACCATTCCTGAGTTCGATCCCGATCAACATGAGGTTCTTTCAGAAGTTTTCTATACTTGCAACTATATTTATGCATTTTCCATATTTCTTGCCTTCTTATCTGGTCCTTAATCTTATATCCTTTCTTTTGTTTTTTGGCACATTCAGTTGCTGCCTGATTTTTTTTTTTATCTACGTTTCGTTTGATTTCCTTTCCTGCTTGACACTGATAGGCCTCTGCTAGATTAAGCCAAGAAAACATCTTAGATTTAATCTGCTCATGTTTCAAAACTTTCACTATGTTTGGGTCTTGTGAGGTCAGCAGATATGTGTGCAGTCCCGCATTTGCAGATCTATACATGTAATCATTTTCAAGGAGGCCCCATCCCTCCTTTGGAATGAGGCTATATAATCTTGGCATGCACTGAGTTTTATAAATCATTTGGTGAGCATGAAAAGCAGAAAGACATTGCTTTTATTTGGTGAGCATGAAGCATCTTTCTTGTTTTCTTGTCTAATCTATCCAACACATTTTGGGGTCAGTCAGTCACCCAGAACTGTAAGTTAGGACAGGAAGAGCAAATTGGTTTATAGCTTTAATTTTGTTCCTAGATGTCAATGCTGTTTTCAGGATTAATTTAAGTCTTCTACAGTATTCCTTACCAAGTTTTATTTGCATTTGTTCATGTTTTATTGTTGATCCTTCATTTCTCATATATTTATACACACTCTCTTGCTCAAGTTCTTTTATATCACATTCTTATCCCAAACTGCTGTTTTCTTGGTGCTGCAGTTTTCCTGTTTTAAAGGTTGCTTTTGTACATTTATCAAGACCAAATGACATTCTTATCTCATCAAAAAAGTTTTGACAACTTGCAGTTGTGCTTTCAGTTCCTCATCTGAGTTATACAGTTTTAAATCATCGATAAAGAGAAGGTGGGAAGTCTTTATACTGTTGTTTTCTAGGAGCCAAATTATAGCCATGGCCTAAGCTTTTAAGTAGACAGCTTAATGTGTTAAGGGCAAGGCAGAATAGTAGCGGTGACAGAGTCACCCTGGAATATCCCTCTTTGAATTTTTATCCCTGGGACAATAATTTGTCCTTTATCGTGGCTTAATTGCAAAGTGGTCTGCCACTCTTTCATGGTCACTGTAATGTAGTCGATCAATGGTGGGCTGCATCTTGTACATTTTTAAGCACTCTTTTATCCTTGAATGTGGGATACTATCAAATGCTTTTTTGTAACCAGTCCATGCCATACTTAGTATTCCCCTTTTTACAGTTCTGCAACGGCAAATGATCCTTTGTTCCATATGACTTTCTTTTGTTGCCCTTTTGTTCTGTTTCCCTAAATGAGTTTTCTTCTAAATAACTATAAACTCATTATGGCATCTGTGAGACCAAGTGGTTGGTATTACAGGGCTCTTCACTTAGCTAACATGGCAACTGGGTTTAGTACCAAACTTTGCTTGCCGGAGGGCTGGCTGAGATAGGAAATGCTGAGTATCTAAAAGTCTGGTTTCTTCCTGGAAAGGAAATAGTCTTGGTTAGTAATGTAGCATGTGACACAGGTTAGGTAGCAGTGGCACTAATATCCATGTGACCTACTAATAAGTCAGGGTTTCTCATGCTGATGGAGTGTGGTGTTATTAAATAATATTTGCCAGCTGTAGAAAAAAAAAATGGAAAGTCACCAAATGTCTAAACCTGCGGTTCCTCTCATACTGAGCAGGATTACTATCACAACACATCATCAGTAGGGTAAAGCTAACCTGTCTCATAACAGTCTAACCCCAGCTCACATTCCCTATTAGTGGGTTAACAATCCAACGCTTGCTGGATTCTGCTTTACAATGATAGGTAGAGCTGAAATCGAAGGAACAAAAAGTGACATCACTATGAACGCTTGGCCACCGCAAGCCAGTTATCCTGTGCTAACTTTTCTGACACCTCCTGCTTAAAACCCAAAAATCTAGAAGGATCGTGAGGCCTCGGTTTCATGGTCTCTATTCATACTGAAAATCAAGATCAAGTGAGCTTTTGCCCTTCTGCTCCACGGGAGGTTTCTGTCCTCCCTGAGCTCACCTTAGGACACCTGCATTACTCTTTGACAGGTGTACCACCCCAGTCAAACTCCCCACCTGACACTGTCCCCAGAGCGGGTTGTGCCCAGACGACCGGGTGCTTGGAGCCAGAAGTGAGAACCCCGGTGACATTCGCCCCCTCACCTCACCGGGTAAGTGAAAAAACGATGAGTAGTGGTATTTCACCAGCAGGTGAGGCCTCCCACTTATTCTACATCTTTTCATGTCTCTTCACATTGCCAGACTAGAGCTTCATCTTTCCCCGCTGATTCTGCCAAGCCCGTTCCCTTGGCTGTGGTTTCATTAGATAGTAGGTAGGGACAGTGGGAATCTTGTTCATCCATTCATGCATGTCACTAATTAGAAGATGAGGCATTTGGCTATCTTAAGAGAGTCATAGTTACTCCTGCCGTTTACCTGCGCTTCATTGTATTTCTTCACTTTGACATTCAGAGCACTGGGCAGAAATCCAGGATTGCACAGAAAGCTGTACTAACACAATTTCTGCCACAGCTGCACAAAAGCAGCTTTTCAGGACATCTGCCTGATTAGAAAGCAGCTGGTCTAATACAGCACAGCTGTATTTTTCATAGATGTTCCTAGTAGAGGAAGGGTATTCTGTTCCGTAAATCTGAATTGTTTTACTAAGAAGATAGAAATTAAAGAAGATTAGGACTGAAGGGAGGTGTTCATGGAGGATGAGCATATCAGGGAATCCTCTTAGAGTGGAACATGTTAAGACAATCTGGGATAAACAGACAGCAATCAGTGTAAGTTGGAAACACATGCATCAGCATGTGCTTTTGCATGGGTAACCTTAATTTTAGATTAGATGATGCCTGTTGGTACAGCCATCAATTTAAGACAGTTGTTCCCTTCTGGAGGGTTGAACTGGATGTTTTGAAGATGTACATAGTCTTGTGTGTTTGTTCCAAGTTAACAGAGGATGGAAGTGTTTTGTATTTAGTTTTTTGTTTGAAGGTTTTCATTAAAACAAAATGCCTTAAAAAAATGTGACATAGGTTCAAATGGAGATGAGAAGAAAAGACCAGCCTACCAACCATTATTATATGCTTGTAACACAAATGCTGGAAATACCCATTAAAAAAAAAAGAACTGTCATATGTAAAGGGTGGGAAGAATAGCTTTTTATCATGGTGGCTACACTATCCATATTATCCTGGAATGTGGATGACTTTACAGGTTTAGAGAAAAAAGAAAGAGTATTGAATTATATTAAGGAATGCAGAATATAAGTGGTAATGCTGTGGTAGACGCATTTGGAAAGAAATTCACATGTGAATTTGACAAAGAGAGGATTTCAGAATGGTTATTCAGCAGAATATCAGGGACAGAGAAAAATAGAGGTAATAATATTAATTATTAGAGGTGTTTCATTAGTGATAGTGAGGAAAACAAGACAAAAATGACAGATATGTGGTAGTAAGAGGCTATTGGCAAGGTAGGAGGATTAATGGTATGTATATTCCACTGAAAACTTTACTTTCCAAATTTTCTCAAGCTCCATAATCAGCTTTCAGCAGGGAATATTATTTATAGGTGGGGACTGGAATTTAATTTGCAATAGTGAGGCTGTATCAGTGGGAACTAGAATGGACAATATAACAAAAGAGAGTAGATTTCTGAATAAATATACTAAAATATTCAGTACAGAAGATGTGAATTCAGCAGTAGGAACTTGGATAGAATTTACAAGGTACGATAACTGTGCTAGACTAGATAGAAATTCTGTTTCACAGGAACATATGCATTTAATTGAAAGCTTCAACACACATCCAATATCTATTTCTGATCATGCACCAGTAAACCCTAAGATAAATATGCAGACTAATGAAGTAAAAATAAAACATTGGTGCTTTTCCACCTACCTGTTAAAAAGAGAGGAGTTTAAAGAATAAGATATGAAATTATTTGTGAGTTATTCAGGAAGACAGAAACAACTTCAGAAGTTATAGCTAGTGACTAGGATAACATGTAATTGAGTTTAAAAATAGGGTTGAAATAAAAGAGAAAGAAATACAGTTAAGAAGTAATAGAAATTACTTAGAGGGGCTGACAAAGGTTAAAGTATTGCAGAGTAAGGGGATTCTCACAAAAGAGAAGAAGCAAATGCAGAGTGCTAAAAAGAAAATAAGGAAGTATCTGGGTAATATGCATAAGTTTAGAAAGATTGCAGTTAAGCAACTATTTTTTGATAACTCCAGAGCACAAAAACTTTTAGAACAATGACTTGGACAACAGAACATTGAAAGGGTTGTCACTAAACTTAGGGAACTTATCACAAAAAAAAAAAAAATAACCAGAGATCCTGTGGAGGTTTTTGAGATGTTCTGGAATTTTTTTTGAATATCTGTGTAAAGCAAAGAAATGTGGAAATCAGAAAAGAGTACAAATAGAAATGTTTATGGAAGACTTAATTATGCCAAGAATAGAGGTCGGCAAGGCTCAACAACTAACAGTTAAGATAGGAGGTGATGAAATAAAACAGTGATGTATAGTCAATAATCAGGGAAGTTTCCAGGAACAGATGGTATTCTTGTGGAAGTTTGGAAATTAGGAGGGAAGAAAGTGCTAAAGATTTAGAAGATTTTGTTTAACAGTATTTTAAAAGTAGGGTGAAGCACTAGCATCTTTGAAGAAAGCTGTGGAGTCTGTATTACTTATAGATGGCAAAGATGCTTCAGACCCAGCTTCATATACACCCATTTCAATTTTAAACCATGATTATGAAGTGTTTGTCTATAAAGAACGGAAAAGGTGTTGCCAAAATTGATGGATGTGGATCAGTGTCATTTTGTGAAGAGGAGGCAACAATTTGACAACATTAATAGAACAATGAGCAGAGTGTAAGAAAATACCTCTGTTGTTGGTGGGTCTTGATGCAGAGAAAGTTGAAAATGAGTAGAACATTGGAAGCATTTGCAATGTCTAACACAAAGTATCGGAGACAAGAATTAAAGTGAGAGGGTTCCTCTTAAATAAGCTGTGTTTGAACAGAGGAACCAGGCATGGGTGTCCCTTTCCCCCTTGCAATTTCCTTTATGTTTAGAGCGACTGGCAAAGAAAATAAGGGACTCAAAAATACTAGGACATAATTGGTATGGTAATCAAGAAAAGTTGGCTTTATTTGCATACGGTATTATTTTGTACCTGATAAATCCGAAAAGGACATCTCAGTCTTTTTGGGATGTGAAATGAATGAAGAGAAAACAAAGGCTATGGGCGTAATTTTACTTGCACATGATTTGGTTTAGCATTGCCAGTATTTATGGACATGATATGATGTATTTAGGAGTATAAATTCAAAAATGCTTCTGATGTCCTTCAAGGAAGCATCTGCAGTCCTAACAAATGGGTTGTCCTGCCTCAGGCAGCCCTTCGGTCGGCCGGATTCCAAAGTCTGGGTCTGGCCTCGGCTGATGTCGCACTTCACCCGACGTCATAGCTGCAGTTCAGCGGGTATAAAGGCATCAGCCGATGCCATTTTCCCCAGTCTTTCTTGCCGCGTGGCGCCCGAAGCAGAAGCTGTTCGCAAGTGCCGGTCGGTCAGAACCAGAGATTGCTACTACCGAAGACTTCTAAAAAGCTAAGTACCCCGTTGGGGACTCTTTCTTGCCTCAGCCGATGTCAGAAAAAGTGAATAACTGTTTAACTTGTGGGAAACAAATACCTCATAAAGATTTCCACTCTTACTGCCTACCTTGTTTAGGCCCAGACCACGACGTAGCAGCTTGTCTAGCCTGTGCTTCTTTCAACCGACGGACACTTAGGCATCGGTCGGAATTTGCTGAGGAGTTTTTTGGCTCCGCTTTTGCTTACAACATGCCGTCGGAAACTCCGACTTCACAATTAGCTAAAAAGCGCAAGGAAAAGGACCGACACTCGTGGTCCGCGGTTTCGGCCGAAACCGCGGTTAAGTCAACCGCGAGTGTCTCGGTTTCGGCTGAAACCGAGTCCACGGTTCTTCCTTCGGCCGAAAGCTTGCCTCCTACCGAGGCCTCATCCAGCATGGCTGAATCTGCTACTGAAATTCCACCTGCTCTTACAGGTTCACAGGATTTATCTGATACTATCCCTTTAGATATATCTACTCCTGCACGTGGAGCTGCTAGGCCCCCTGCATCCATGTCGATTAAGGCTTTTGCCAGGGCTAAAGCAGCAAAATCAACCAAGACTGTGCCTGCTAAGACCCCCTCTCACAGGCCTAGCTCTAGTACTCAAATGCTTAGTCTAGCAGAGGATCTCATTTCTTTGATCAGGGGATCCCAACCTCACCCAGACAGGGCCTCTCATCCACCTCCAGAGAAGAGGCCTAGAGCAGAGCCCCCTGAGCCAGTTTCTTCAGATTACTCCTCTGATGATTCAGAAAATACAAACCCTCCAGAAGGCCCTTATTCTCCTTATGAGGACTCTGATGCAGAAGACTCCATTCCTTCTGCCTCTCCGCCTGAGGAATTTTCTTTTGGGGAAACCTTGCATGCTATGAGGGAACAATTCCAATGGCAGGGCCAGGATTTTTCAGACTCTAGGAAAAGGCTTAGGACCTTTTTGCATTTGCCACAGCATAGGCCTTTAGCCATTCCTCCAGTACTTACTGTTGTGGATGATGCATTTAATGATGCTTGTACTGCTCCTGATTCACTTCCTCCGCCCCTGCTAAGCCCGACAGGTACTACACGGTTCCGGACACACATTATCATTTGTATAAGGCTCCTTTTGCAGATCCTGAAACTATTTCACAGGGACCCAAGGCTGTAGCAGCTACCTCTGCCAAAAACCCCCTCCCCTCTGAAAGGGAATCTAGGGCCTTAGAGAGATGGGGTAAAAAAGTTTATACTTCTGCTACTCTTTCGGCTAGGGCCTTAAACTGTCAATTCCACATGATTCAGTATCAGGAATTTATGTTAGATCAGTTAACTAAAAAACTGTCCTCGCCTGAACCATTAGACAAAAAGTCTCTTCAGGAAATGGTACATAACATTCAGCAGGTCAGTAATCATTCCTTAAAATGCGGCTATGATGCACCGGAGGCTTCCTTTAGATCAGCTATGACTGGTACAGTGATCAGAAGGCATGCATGGTTAAAAGAGCAGTCCTTACCAGACCATGTAAAATGAAAGCTCCTAGATGCTCCCATGGATAAGCACAATTTGTTTGGCTCCCCTGCACAGCAGGTACTGAAGAAGGTGGAAGAGAAAGCAAAATCTGTCCAGACAGTCAAGGATTTCTTACTGGTCCAGCCTCCAAGGTTTAGCAGGAACTGGCCTTCCAAGAATTGGTCCTTTCCAGACACCACCAGAGCACAGAGAGGCAGGAATAGGCGCCCAAGAGGCAGGGGTCAATCCAGAGGTGCCTACAGGGGACGTCAATGGCAGCCTAACAACCAGCGAAGTACTGCCACAGATCCAGCCACTACCACTTCCACAGGACAATCACAGTGACTTGGCTCTGAGACCGCCTACCAGGGAACAACTAGAAGCACCCTTAGGCAGAAAACTAGCCTTATTTTCAGTAAACTGGCATTACATCACAGGAGACAAATGGATTTTACAGACAATAGACAAAGGTTACAGGTTTCACTTCCATACTCTACCAAGGAAGAGAGGAATGCCAAACCTACCTCCAAATCAAAAGACAAAAGCTCTAGAACAAATAGACCACTTAATAAGGATGAGAGCTATAGAAAAGGTACCGTCTATGGAACAAGGATAAGGATTTTACTCCAGACTTTTCCTGGTGCCAAGAAAAGAAAACCAATGGAGACCTATTCTCGACCTGTCCGCTCTGAACACATATCTCATTGTTCCAAAATTCAAGATGCTGACCCTACAGCAGCTTCTTCCCATGCTGGGCAAGGAGTCTTGGCTGGTAACTCTAGATCTCAAGGAGGCATACCTGCACGTCCCCATACGACCAAATTGCAAAAGATACCTCAGATTTCTTGCAGGATCAGAGCATTATCAATTCTCAGCATTGCCCTTTGGCTTATCTACTGCGCCCAGAGTATTCACGAAATGCCTGGCATCAGTAATTGCTCATTGCAGGCTTCAGGGAATTCAAATTTACCCTTACCTGGACGACTGCCTGTTACAAGCGGACAAAACAAATTAGCAAAAGATTTGAAAAAGGTCATTCATCTACTGCAAGCCCTGGGATACACAGTCAATATAAAAAAGTCAAGGCTGATACCATCCCAAAGGATAACTTTCTTGGGTGCAGAACTGGACACATCAAATCAAATGGCATCCCTCACAGCAGAAAAGCAGAAGCACCTTCCTCTCTATTTCATGGCATTAACAACGCAGAACCAGCTAACAGCAAGGAAAGTCCTGCAAGCCCTGGGTTACATGGCATCCTGCATAATATTGATTCCACATGCCAGACTACATATGAGGAAGTTGCAATGGTACCTAAGGAATTTATGGTCTCAGCCCAAGCACAGCCTAGAAACCCAAATTCCATGCCTGAAGCAAGAATTCCAATGGTGGGCTCAGGCCTGTCAATTGAACAAAGGACTGCCCTTCCACAGCCCTCAACCAAGCCAGACTATCACCACGGACGCCTCAGACCTCGGTTGGGGGGCACACATGCTGGACAAGTGCATACAAGGCTTATGGACTCAAGACTAGCTGAACCTACACATAAATCAAAAGGAGATGCTGGCAGTAAAACTGGCAATTCAGACATTCAGACCGTTTCTTCAACAGGGTCAATTGCTGATAAGGACGGACAACACCACAGTTATGTGGTACATCAACAAACAGGGAGGCACACATTCATACCCTCTATGCCGGATGGCAATGGACCACTGGAATGTGGCCCTGAGCTTCAACATTCAGCTCCAGGCAATATTTGTACCAGGAAAAGAAAATATACTAGCAGACATCCTAAGCAGAACTACCACGGATGCCCACGAATGGATGCTGCATCCAGACATCTTCAAATCCATTGCAAGGAAATGGGGACTACCAGAAATAGACTTATTCGCATCCCCACACAACCACCAATTGAAAAAGTTCTGCACAAGGACATACCACCCACTTGCTTGGAAGGTGGACTCCCTATCTTTCAAGTTGGGAAAACCTGACAGCATATGCATTCCCACCTCTTCCTTTGATGCACAAGGTGCTATTGAAGATCAAAGAAGACCGTCCAAGGATCATCCTGATAGCTCCAGTCTGGCCGAGGCAGCATTGGTACCCATTACTGTGGAGTATGTCTCGGGAACAAATATGGCCTCTGCCCCTAGTTCCCTTACTGCTAACACAGAACAACTTCAAAACCCTGCATCCAAACTTAAAAACGCTGCAGCTAGCTGCGTGGAACATTGCATAAGACAAAATAACCCAGATTTATCTCAAAGGGTTAAAGACATTATCTTGGAGGCTCGCAGACCCTCAACAAGGAAAACTTATTCAGCAAAATGGAAAAGATATCTCATTTGAAGTGCAGCAAAAGGAGAAAATGTGTCACTGGTAAACATAGCTAACATCCTGGAATACTTGGCAGAACTTTTCCACAATGGCCTGTCCTATTCTTCCATTAAGATTCATGCATCAGCTATTTCAGCAGAATACAACATGGACCCTCCAGTCTTCTCTCATCCTCTACTCAGGCAGTTTCTGAGAGGAATTAAAAATGTAAAGCCACCAAGGAAGCCACCATTGCCCACATGGGACTTGAACTTTGTGCTAGAAAAGTTGACACTCCCTCCTTTTGAACCAGCAGCAACAGCAGAATTACAGTACTTATCATGGAAAACTGCTTTCCTGCTTGCAATCACTTCAGCAAGAAGGGTTTCTGAATTACAGGCATTAATGGCAGTACAGCCCTTCCTTATCTTCCATCAAGATAGAGTGTCCATGAGAACTAATCCTACTTTTATGCCAAAGGTGGTCTCCAGGGTATCTTTAAACCAAGCTATCCACCTACCTACATTCTTCCCCAACCCACAGAACAGGGGAGAAAGACTATTACATACCTTGGATGTACATAGGCAATTGCTCTACTACCTGGACAGAACCAAGAGCAATAGAAAAACTGACCAGCTACTGGTAGCATATGCAACAGGAATGGAAGGAAAAGCAATTTCAAAACAGACAATCTCAAAGTGGATAGGAAATTGCATTAGATTTTGTTACTCTTACCATGGAAAGACAACTCCAGAAAACATCAGACCTCACTCCACAAGGGCTACAGCCACTACTACAGCTTTTACGAGGAGTGGCTACCAAAGACATTTTAGAGGCTGCTACTTGGAGCTCCGTGCATACATTTGCCAAGCATTATAATCTACCCTTATACTCCAGATCCCGAGCAGGTTTTGCCACTGCTGTTTTGCAAGGGATCTTAACTACACCATAATCTTATTAGTACCTCCTCCCCAGTTTGGCTATGGTATTCTACCCATTTGTTAGGACTGCAGATGCATCCTTGAAGGACATAGTACAGTTTTGTACCTACCATAAATGTAGATGTCCGAGAGGTATGCATCTGCAGTCAGGATTACCCTCCCTCCTTCCCCTCTGTGGTACTCCTAGGGTATTTGCCCGTCTTGTAGCTAGCTGGGGGAATCTATTATGGTGTATTTGTTTGTATATATGTATATACATGTTTATTTTTATTTGCTCTCTGTTATTTGGAAACGTTTACATTTATCCAAATTTAGCCTTCCTAGAGGGCACCTGGCATCTGGGGCAAGAAACACTGAGGAAAATGGCGTCGGCTGATGCCTTTATACCCGCTGAACTGCAGCTATGACGTTGGGTGAAGTGCGACATCAGCCGAGGCCAGACCCAGACTTTGGAATCCGGCCGACCGAAGGGCTGCCTGAGGCAGGACAACCCATTTGTTAGGACTGCAGATGCATACCTCTCGGACATCTACATTTATGGTAGGTACAAAACTGTACTTTATGGCAGCTAAGGATACATGGGAAGAAACTAAACAAAAAATAATACAACAATTAAAAAAAATGGAAACTCTTATTTATGGATGTGGATAGTAAGATGCAAGCAGTGAAAATATTTAGTCCCTTTAATCTTGTATATGGGTTAGGCATACTTTTATCAACCCAAAGAGAAGATCTGGCCAGTAATTAACGAATTAAAAGACTTTATTTGGGAGGGAAAGAGGGCAAGAATTAAGTGTGAGAAGTTGATCCTTCCAGTAGAAAAATGTGGTTTAGGTTTACTTTGATTTGAAGGGATATTTTAGAGCTACATAGGTAAGACTTGTATACATAACACAAGCAGAAAGTTAGAATTCAGTGTGGAAAGGGATGATGATGAAGCAATAGAGAAAGTTGGATTTTGGATGCAGATCCTTGAGGAGAATAATGACCATACCAAATATTATATTAACTGAAAGTATTCTAAGAAATAAGCCAGTACAACAATGGAGAAATTATATTTTGCCAATAGGGATGACTCCAAGTAGGGGTACACAAAAATAGGCAAGAAGCGGGCTGGAATTTACTGGAGAAAGCTGGCAAAGGAACCAAGACACTGGGAGCAAATAACTCAAGTGGGAAAGGTAATAGTATGGGATGAGGCCAGTAAGACACTTTGGACTGCAGGCTAGAGACTGCCTTTCCTAGCAAGGCTTGATCTTAGAGTACAGGCAAAGAGAAAGGGATATGGAAATTTTAAGTAAAAGACCTGCTCTGGTAGAGTTTTTAGTTGAATCTAGAACAGAAGCAGCTGCTAAAAAGGGATAATTAGTAGGGCATATAATATATTGCATGTCGACTATAAGAATCAGTCAGAGAAGGTTATAGGAAAGATTGGGAAGACATACGTATGGCTCCAAGTATGCAACCAAGTCCAGAAGGTTTAGGATCTTTGGTTGGAAGTGTATGCAGAGGTATTTTTGTACCCCAAGCAGACTTCAAAGAATTTTTCCCCAGATAGTAAATGTTAGAGGTATGTTGGAGAAGAAATAGATAACTGAGCACACATGTTCTGGGAGTGACTGAGTTGGCAGATATAAAAAATTATCTCTTCTATTTTTTTGCGGTTATATCACAGATATTAAAAATTCCCTAGCGAGTTCTCTATCAGAAATACAGCTCTAATTCAAGATTTTTTGCATAGCCAATAATGCACTCTACTCTAACCAGTGTTGTTCAGATATTTACTATAAACCCAGAACACACTATACACTGCACGAAATAAAACATTTTAGCTAGGTTTCATCCGACTTATAGGACTTCATCAGAACTAAAATCTAAACACAATTACACCCCTTTTATATGTATACACAACCCCACCCTTAAATTACTTAATTAATTGAATAATTCAATCAATTCAACCTGTAATTTAAACACTTTTTAAAATTACACTAAAAACAGTTTAAATAACTTATTGTTTTTAATAATAACTCGATGGATTTGTTGAAAATAATATATAAATATATATTCAACATGTAACAATGACCCATTTAAATGTATTTGATAGCTTACATTGAAATTAGTATAACAATTTTATACTTAATAAATTAAATTAAATATTATAATATGTAAAATATATGCTTGTAGATAACTCTACCCCTAAAATATACTTCAATTTTAAAATAGGGACTATGCTAATATATTCATTTATATCAGGAAAACATGCGGCATCTAATTTTAGCTGCTATTCCAATTCTGCTGTATCTAAATAGATATCTAGTACTCTATCTTGTCCATCCTTGTTGATTTGTTGTAAAACACAAAATTAAAAAAAATGTCCTTGATTTTGAACAATATGTCTAGCTAGGGCATTGGTCATCTTGCTGTTTTTTTATATCTAGATTGTGTTCATAGACTCTATCTCTCAGTCACCTCCATGTTTTCCCGATGTAAAATGCTAAGCATGACTGGCACTTAGCTAGATACACCACATTCTGGGAATAACAGTTAAAATGTCCTTTGATTTTAATGTATTGTCCATTTACATTTATATGTGTCCCAGTTGTCATAATGAACTTAAAATTATTACACATACCACATTTAAAATTTCCTTTAGACTTATTATTGTTCTTGTATGCATTTGAATTACTTATTTGTAATATATCTTTAAAAGACCTATCGTTTCTAAATACAGTTTTGGGAATATTCCCCATTTTCTCATCTACATTTTTATCTACTTTGAATAAATCCTAATTTTTTAGTATAACTTGGGTAATCCACTTGACATCTAAATTGTAAGTAGTCACAAAAAACATCCTATCATATATACTATTGGCTTGTATGTTCAAATCCCCACCTTGATTAGGGAGACACCTTCTTTTCTTTTTCTTACAACTTCATTTTTGATATCCTCACACAAATCAAATGGATAACCCCTTTCAATAAACATCTGCAAGATAACATCTGTCTCCTTACAAAATTCTTCTTCCTCGCTTACCATTCTGGCTGCCCTCACCATCTGTCCTTTAACAGTGGATTTCTTTTGATAATGAGGGTTCCAACTCTTGTATTCTAAATAAGAATTTGAGAAGGTTGGCTTCCTATATATAACAGAAGCCATCTTTAACTTATTCCTATCTATTGTTAATAAAACATCCAGATAGGAAAGCTTTTCCTGACTGTGTTCATATGTAAATTTCAAAAAATGTACTGTTTGGTTTATATACTCTAAAATTTTTTTCTAGAATTTCTTCCTCTCCTTCCCAGACAATTTAAATATCGTCCAGGAATCTAGTATATTGCTTGATATATTGACTGAATAATAAAAACACAAGACAATACTTCTTACTACACAGTGCTAGTAAAGAGTTAATAGATCACAGAGAAATACTTACAATAATACCATAGAAAAGTTCTGACATCACAGAAAAAGACTTGGTCTAATCTTACTAATTCCTAGTTATTCCTAAGAGAAGACACACTTCTAAATAACTTGCATATAGAACAGGCAGAGCGGTGAGTTGAATGTTCTCAAGACAAATGCCCAGAGCTCTCTGATTCTCTCTCTAAATTGATAACACAGAGCTGCTTCACATGACATCATGCTTCACACTTCTCTGGTGTTCCCAAGCTAACAGAAACTACATTTACATTCTTTACACCTGGTCAGAAACCAGAGCAATAAAGGACATTTATACATGCAAATTCTGGTCTTAAAACAATAGACAGGATGCCTCTCTCTAGACATATTGGCTCAAACTTTTAACATCAAAAACAGTCATAAAATGCTTGACTTAGCTTTCTTACAGCAGAGTGCACTGCAGTTCAATATCCAATGCAGTCTTTTCATATTTAAGAGAACAAGCCTGTGGCTTGCATTAATATTTACAAATGACAGAATTATCTACACAATTCTATCTGGCTAGGCTGGCAGCCTTTTCCTATCTTCACAAGAGGATTTTCCAATTCTGTCTGATGATGTTGCATATTTCTCTTATGTCACTATTGTACGTTAACATCATACGTAAACTGTTTTGTTCATTACTGTTAGTGTTAATGTTACCCTCCTTGGATGCATTACATTCCTGTCCCATTGTGAACCATGGTCTCCTCTATCTGCCCTATTGCATCTATCCCCATTTTTAATTCTTTTAACCTTATCTTCCTTATAACCCCTATTAATTAAGTTCAAGACAGTTCCTTCATAAACTTTTCTTCCCGTGTACACAGATGTGAAATCTTATTGTCTTCTTACAATATTGTCAGAGGTATACCTTGGATGCATGTTGTCAAATGACAACAAACTGTTCTTCCAACATCCCTTTTTATATAGGGATGTATATTAGCTCCCCCTATTGTCCCAACATAAATGTACATCCAAGAAATCTATATCTTCTTTGGAGCAATGTACTGTAAACCTCAGGAATTCAGTACTCCCTTCCATATATACCACAAAATTTTCCAATTCAGTGGGTGTACCTCTCCATAAAAGAAAAATATCATCCACAAATCTAACATAGTGGCATAAATGTGTTTGCCAATCATGCATGGTGTTAAAAATGACATTCTCCTCCCAATTCGCAAATACAAGGTTGGTATATGTATTGGTGCATGGTGTACCAGTCGCTACCCCTTGCTTTTGTCTATAGTGATTCCCATAGCACATGAATATATTGTTCTCTAGAACCAACCCGAGTATTCTACTTATAAGTTCACATTTGTTTCTATCAAAGGCCATTCTTTCAACCATTATGGACTCAAGGGCTTGTATTCCAAACTCATTACTGATAACTGTGAACAGATTTTTGATGTCCGAAGTCACAAGTAAATACTCTTGAGGTTCTTCGTTAGGTAGTCATTCAGTGTCACAAGAAAGTGTCCTGTGTCCTTTAACATTCTGGGGAATATTTGTAAAGCCTGCTTCAGAGTGGTTTCTAGCCAGATAGATAGATTTTCTGTGTTCCACCCCTCCCCAAGACTATCGGTCTCATCAGGGGCTTTTTTGGATCTTTGTGGATCTTGGGGAGAGCCTTGAATATAGGTGTAACCAGGTGTTCTATCCAAAAAAAACTTTAATAATTCATCATTCAACATACCTTCTAGATTCATTAGTTTCAAAGCATTCTTAACTTCATTGATTACCATTTTTACATCCAAGCATGACATTTGCATGAAGGTAGTAGTATCTTCTAATAATGAAAAGATTTTGTTCTGATTGAACTCCTTATTCATCAGTACAACTGCCCCCCCTTATCTGCAGGTTTAATAATAATCCTACCTTCATTGATCCGTGCATTCAGTGCGACATAAATTATGATATTGTTTTCTATGTTCATCATTTAACAACTTTTGTATATCCATTTCACAAGTTTTTAAAAAGGTATGCACCACCGGACACATATTCAGTACAAATATTCTCGGTTCCCTCAATTCACCACCTTGTTCACGTACAGTGTTACCAAAAATACATTTGAAGGCTATATTCCTTCTATAAAGCATTAGATCAAGTATCACTTCATTGTATACTGCTCCCATACTCGGGACAAAAGTCATTCCTTTATTTAACACATATAACTGATCTTCTGTAAGATCATAGCCAAAAATATTAAAAACAATATTGTGAATGTCACCAGTCACATTGATATTCTCTGCTGTAGGCGAAATTCCGTTTGCGTTCTGTTTTTTTCTTCACTGGAACCGGAAGCTGGTGAAAAGATGTTGTCTTTCATTGTTGGACCATTTTCCGGCATATATGAAAGGGAGTACTGAATTCCTGATGTTTACAGTACATTGCTCCTTAGAATATATAGATTTCTTGGATGTACATTTAAGTTGGGACAATAGGGGAAGCTTACATACATCCCTGTATAAAAAGGAATGTTGGAAAAACAGTCCGTTGTCATTTAACAGCATGCATCCAAGGTATACCTTTGACAATATTGTAATAGGAAAAGTGAATATTATTTCACATCTGTGTACACAGGAATAAAAGTTTATGAAGGAACTAACTGTCTTGAACTCCAACTTAATTAACAGCGGTTATAAGGAAGATAAGGTTAAAAGAATTGTAAATGGGGGTAGATGCAATAGGGCAGATAGAGCCAGGCCATGGATCTCAATGGGACAGGAATGTAATGCATCCGGGGGGGGTTAACATTAACAGTAATGAACAAAATAATTTATGTATGATGTTAACATACAATAGTGACATAGGAGGAATATGTGACATCATCAGACAGAATTGGAAACTCTTCTTAACAGATGATAAGGTGGGAAATATAGTGGGACAACGTCCTTATTTTGGTTTTAAGAGAAATAAAAATTTAAAGGATTTACTATGCCATGAGATGATTCACGGTGATGCAGCGGTAGCGTTGTTGCCTCACAGCAAGAGGTTCTCCCGTTCGATTCTCGGCTGGAGTGCCTTCTGTGTGTTGTTTGCATGTCCTCCCCCCGGTTGGGTGGGCGTTCGAAAGCCATTCGTAAATGGGTAGGCCTTCATTGAAGGTTGAACGTCGAGCTGGCACCTCGGCGTTTGTGAAAATCTACTGCCAATCATTAGCAGACCGGAGTTCTGCTGTGGCGACCCCTAACCGGGAAAAGCCTAAAGACAAGAACAACTGTGCCATGAGATGAGAAGGACTCACCATGAATATTCTCCGAAGAAGGGAACATTTAGATGGAGGATGTGTAAGGCTTGTCCTTACATAATGGAGTCTAATCAGTTTATACACCTCAATACAAAAAAGGGATATTCACGAACAAATATGCAGACTGTAGAACGAAAAATGTCATTTATTTAGCCAAATGTCAATTTTGTTTGTCATTCTATGTAGGAAAGACAAATTGTATTTTAAAAGATCATATTTTGAAGCATTTATCTGACATTAGGTTAAAGAAGGAACATAATGCCCTATATCAACATGTGGCAGGAAATATAGGACATACTTTAAAGTTCATGACCTTGCAGTTAGTAAAGATGAACACAAGAGGAGGTGATTTGGTGGGATATACAGAGTATAGTGAATCCAAGTGGATTATAGAATTGACAGCAGCTAAGACTCCTGGTTTGAACGGGTTAATACCATTGAAACCAGCCTTAAAAAGGAGGAAAGTGCAATATTGTTTGGAAAATGTGATTGGCTGCTGCTAGTTTAAATGTTTTAGCAATTGAGATTTTTTTATCTGATGAAGGGCTTAGACACAAAAGCGCTTATGCACTTGTACTTTTTATCTGGAATTTTATTAAAAGTGAAATACAGCCTGGTGGTCGCATTGCTATATTTTTCTACAAAATTTTGAACTGTTTGTGGCTTGCTGCACCTTTGGTGGGGACTTTGTGTGTTTTTTACAATACTGGATTTTTATTATACCAGGGCAGACAGGCTGCAAGGAGGAACAAGGAGAGTAAAAATGGAGGAGAACTTGCTTTCTACTTGAGCGTGGATATTTTTATTTATATTGTTTACACTGGAAAGTCCAACAGGGATGATAATCTGTTTTCAGCAGAGGCCTGGGGAGAAAAGCTCCACATTGAGTTAATATGATTATATTTAAATAGCTGTTACAAAAGTAAAAATTCATCTTCATTTCATACAGTTTGAACCTAAACATACATGCATAAATAGTGCAAGTAGTCCAAACATTTGGACAGACATACTAGTTAAAAAAGAATATTGTCAGTAGTTAGTTTTCACAAGTTACAGTTTGTAGAGATGACATTAAAAACACTCTTTGGAACAGAGTTGACTAGATAATATAGCCTAGGCAAAAATATATTAGTCCTTATCTAAGAAATACATTTTACCAATCCCTGCTTTCTGAACATATTCAAAGTATTCTGGGGTTGGAAGGAAGGGATGGTCAAGTTCAGTCAGGGGAGTGCAGGAGCAGAGCTAAGTCTTATTTAGGTAACCTTTTAGTGGTTGCAACTGGAGAAGTTAGAGGCAGATTTAATTTGCAGAGGGATATAATTCCATTTTTTTAGCAAGCGAGTACAAGTAGAGACTTGTGGCCAGAGGATTTGTGGGATTTATATATGCTGAGAAGATACTGTTCATTAGATCCGAAGTAGTCTATCTGAGTGATGGGAATGGAGAATAGGCAGTCATCACATTTATAAACAGTGTTGTGTGTATAGTCTAAGTGGTGAAGCAGTTCGAGCAAATTCAAAGCCCTAATTGCTGTATTGTTTGTTGGTCACCAAGTTCGTAACCTTATTATAGCATGCCTCAAACTTTTAATTGTAGCCTGAAGGGAGAAGGTAGGTAGTGGCAATGGTGGTTTTGGTTGTGTTGCTAAGGAGGTTTTTATGGCTGTACAGCATTCCTAATTTTTGGTGAGTCTTGCAAGTTATTTTGAACATGCAGGTCAAATTTAAGGTTATCTATAATTACTCTTAAGAAGTTTTGTATGGAAGACTACTTCAATCTCAGGTTTGGTTAATGAAAAGATTTTGAAATTCGGTTTATCAGGCATGTGTGATTTGGGAAAAATAGCAGTAACTCTCTCTTTTTTAAGCTGAGTAGCAAATGTGCGTGTTATGGACTCATTTCTCACCTGAGGAAAAGCTTCTGTTGTTGTATGGAGGAGATGAGGCAAGTTATTAGATGCAATGCACATTAAGCATGGAATCATCAACATATTGTATGAGAGAGGCTGTACTTATAGAGGTGTAGAGGTGCTTGATAAAGATATTAGGGGGGGAACCATAAATAGAGCCTTGGGGGGTACACCAGTCCAGAGGCAGGTTGGGGGAGAGAGTATTCTGCTATTTTCTAGAATGGAGCCTGTCAGTTAAGTAGCTATTAAACCACAGCCATGAAGAAGGGGATAGTCCAAATTCAGACCGTTTATTTTGAGTTTAGGGTGCAAAACTGTATCAAAGGCTGTGACAATAAGTGGTATTGCCAGCCATGCCAGGAGAAGTAGGGTAGTGGATATATAATTTATGCCAGCGTAGCTAGCTGGAATTTTGTAAAGAATTATATGTCATTTGTGTATCAAACTGATTTGTACAGATGCTTGTGCTTAAAGATGTATTTGTAAACTTGCTTGTGTTAAAATATATCAACAGTGTTTCCTGCTGGGCAGAAAATAAATGTACATGCATTATTGTAACTCTTTAAATGTATACATTGTAACAGCATATTCTGGAAGAGAAGAAGTTAATCCACCTGACTTTCAAAAAATATTTTTGAAATTACTTTATGGGTTAAGCCATAAAGATGTTATCCCACTGTTTTGAAGGGAGCCAGAGATGCAGTGTCTGTGCTAGAAAATAGATTGTAGCTCTTGTAGGAAGATGGAATGTTTTTATTGTTTTATGGCTTCCGGATGCTGCAACAGATCATAGAAAACCTCCAGATATGTAACATAGGTGCTAAAGCCTGGCAGCTTCTAGTATTGGTAATAGTGTGAGAACCAGAAGTCAGTTGACCAGATACATACAATGTCATTCTGTATAAAAGTAATGTTTTAATATTAGAGGAGTCTGACGTCTTAGGGCAGTCTGTTCTTGTAAACCTAACTACAAAGACCACATCATCTTGCTTTGCGATAGTAAGCAACTTAACTTAGGGAACAGTAATTCTTTTACCCAATCAGGAATAGATAATGAGATTAGCTAAATACAGCTTTTCTGTATCTGTGTGAAACTTTCTATCGGTGTTATTTTTAATATTTCCTTTGCTGGAACTCTGGTGTTTATTGTAAGTGGATATTTAGTTTATTCATGGTCTTTTATTATTTATTATTAAATATATTGAAACTTTTCATTGTGGCTGGGCCTTTTTAGAAAATATTCAAGCTTTGAGAGTATTTGCATATGTTTATTTGGTGACAGCTCTGGGCACTCCTGAAAGCCTTACTGCTTGGTCAACATTGTCATTGGTTTCAGTATTAACTTCACTCAGTATAATTGGGTACCCTTGCAAGAGCATTAGGTAACTGGAGTTGTATTGCCTGGTGGCAATGATAACTAGCTTATAGTCTGGGCAGAAGGGGGCATAGCTAGTAAACTTGTGCCAGCCTTTCGCAGGTGTGTGTGTGCGTGTGTGTGTGTGTGTGTACAAATCAAATCTCAAAGGGAGTGTGTGTCAGCTACTTGGAGCAGGGACACGAAGCACTGGGTTCACAGAGAGAGGGTGGTGGATAACTTGGTTTGGGTACTCGGCTGAGGACTTAACGATGAAGCTGTGCCAGTGTGGAGTCTTTCTGGGGACCTGGAGGGAGACAGAGAAATCCAGACCCTGGGCTGAGTGTGCACTCTGTGTGCTCCTGCAGAGAGGTCTGCATCTGGAAATACTGAATGTATCTATTTGTATTCCAAGTGAACGTCCCTCTCCAGTGTCAGTAATGAGGATTGAGTCTCCTTGAATATTGGCCCAGAGTGGGGACATCACAAAGGCTTCTGTGACAGATCAAGGAGTAAGGAGAAATCAAGTTTATCAGATTACCTTTATTTGTTTATGTTGTCAGTGAATGACAGGAGGGCAGTAGTTGTACTATGTTGTGGGCATGTTGGGTGGATGTTGAGAGCCATTCTTGTAAAATATAGTGGAAGAATTGCTTATGAATACATCTTTCAATAATTTTTCAGAGAGGTAATAATATTGCAGTAGGCCAAAAGTTAGGCGAAATGCCACCTTTATAAAGAGGGATAATAAATGATTTTTTCCATACTGAGGATAAATAGGATTCAACAGTTGATCTGTTGATGATGACAGAGACTGGTTATGCTATGGCATTAGCAGCTATCTATACGTATTCAGGTGAGAGATTGTCAGCTGCAGTGGAGCAAGGTTTGAGTTCAACTAGAAGCTTTTTTTATCATTGATGTGAGGTAGATTTTAAGTGGAAGTTGCTCGCAATGAACATAGAGGATGAATTAGGTTCATGTGAGGATGATGGAGGGGGAAATAAAGAAAGTGGTAGTGTATGTGGTGCATGGCGAACACTAGTTTTGGTCTATTCTGTTTGCTGAATTACCAGTTTTGGATGTTTTTTGGGGGAGTGATGAGTTTTTATTTAAAGAGGCAATGCTTTCTGTGAAGTTGGTATTGAATCAGGTAGCTATTTCTAGAAGAGAGGTATTATGAGAAGGGCAAGGAGTGGTTTCTTGTTTGAGCCCGAATTTAACAGGTTATGTATTGATGCCCTGAAAGTTTTGGGGTCATTTTTGTGTTGAAGATGTAAATGCCATCTAAGTTAACTTATTTCTTGCTGAGTTTGCTCAATTTTCTACATTGTAGGGGCTTTTAAGTTTAAGCCATTCTTTCCAAACTTTGTATCTGTTAACATTGTGGTTTTTGTCTGGATAGTGAGCCATGGTGTGTGGTTAATTTCCACTCTTTTTTTGCGGAGTAGGGGTGTGGTGATTTACTGTATTTAAGAATAAGGTATTAAAAGTTTTGACTGCCTTATTGAGTGGAAGAGATTTTAGGGGAGGCCATTTAAAAGGTTTTCAGTGTATTGATGGAGTCATTATTGAATTTCGAAAGGTTTTGGGATGTTTTAAATTGGCAGTTATTGGGTTGCTGGGTGGTATTTCTAAGGGAGGTTGGATAGGTTCCAGAGGTAAGTTTACTAGGGTCAGAGACCCATATCCAGTCAAGAACTGTACCTTTACTGTTGGTAGTATTAAATCTAGTGTTGTGTTTTGATACATTGTGCGTAACCATAATGGTTTATACTTGCTTAGGGAAAGTCTGATGTAATATTTTGCCACTTCATATTTACGTCTCCTAGTATGATTTTTTTTTCTTATGGTATATTGTTAATTGTCCAGGAGAGGATTTCTAAAGAATAAAGTTTTTATATTAGTTCCAGGTGGGATAGAGGCTGCAACAAAACATAGCTGTTTTTAGGACTACATTTGATTTTTTATTGTGGGAAACCATTTATCCTAACCGCTGTGACCGGTTACTTAATTTTTATTGTTATGCTTTTGCACCGATACTAGTATTTCATCATTTTAGACATCCGTGGTAGTGCAGCGGTAGCGTTGTTACCTCACAGCAAGAGGTTCTCCCGTTCGATTCTCGGCTGGAGTGCGGGGAGTGCCTTCTGTGTGGAGTCTGCATGTCCTCCCCGCGGGTCGAGTGGCGTTTCGAAAGACATGCATGCATGGGCATGCCTTCGGTGAAGGTTGGGCATCGAGCTGCCAACTCGGCACCGTAAAAATCTACTACCAATCATTAGTGGACCGGAGTTCCGCTGTGGCGACCCCTAACCGGGAAAAGCCGAAAGACAAACAAAAAACTAGTATTTCATCATTTTAGAATTTTGGGATGTTGTGTAAATACAGAGCTAGATTGTATGAACATAGATAAACTAAGGCTGTTCCCCAGCTGCTTTCCTGTGGGACCTATCAGAGTAATTCAGAATCTTTAATATTAGGTTTAAGCCAGGTTTCTGTGATGGCAAGAATATCAGGGTTATACTGTGATATCCAGGCACATAGTTCTTTAATATTGTTAGAAATGCTACTAAGGTTGAATGTGACAGTATTGAGTTTTTAGGAAGACAAGTGGAAGAATGATGGGGTGCGGGGTTGATGGCGAGGGATTTGATGTGCTAGTTTTATTAGTATGGAGAAGTGGTGAGGGGGTTGTTTTGCTAATTATATTAGTATGGATAGTTGGTGAGGGGTTTGTTCTAGTTTTATTAGTATAGATGGGCGGTGATGGGGTTGATGTGCTAGTTTTATTAGTATGGATAAGTGGTGAGGCGTTTGTGCTAGTTTTATTAGTATGGAAAATTGTTGAAGGGTTTGACATGCTAGTTTTATTAGTATGGCTAGGTGGTTAGGGATTTGATATTAGTTTTATTAGTATTAGTTTTATTAGTATGGATAGGTGGTGAGGAGGTTCAGTGTGCTAGTTTTATTAGTATGGATAGGTAGTGAGGGGTTTGATATATTAGTTTTATTTGTATGGATAGGTGGCAAGAGGTTTGATGTGCTAGTTTTATTAGAATGGGTAGATTATTAGATGTTTGATGTGGTAGTGCGCTACAGAATCCTGAAAGTCCAAAATCCTGTTAGTTCAAAATACTGAAAACTGAAAATACTGAAAACACACAGGATACCGACACTTACGATATTCCAGCACAAGTACATACAGAAACACATTACCTTTCCACTCTATGCAGGGGGGCAAGCCCCCCTGCACCTCCCACACTCCCTGCTACTTAAATATATCAACTCCGAGATTGCACTTCACTACACTAAGTGCAATCTTGGAGTTGATATATTTAAGTAGCAGGGGGTGTGGGGGGCACAACCCCCCACATGGAGGTGCAGGGGGGCTTGCCCCCCTTCTTATACTTGGAGAACAGTAATATAGTTTGTGTTTTATTTGTTTCTGTATATACTTGTGCTGGAATATAGTAAGTGTTGGTATCCTGTGTGTTTTCAGTAATTTGAGTTTTCAGTATTTTGAAATTTCAGGATTTTGGTCTTCAGGATTTTGGACTTTCAGGATTCTGTAATGCTCCTGATAGTTTCACTAGTATGGATAGGTGGTGAGGGGTTTGTTCTAGATTTATTAGTATGGACAGGTGGTGAGGGGTTTGATGTCCTAGTTTTATTAGTATGGATAGGTGGTGAGGGGTTTGTTGTGCTATTTTTATTAGTATGGATAAGTGTTGAGTGGTTTGATGTGCTAGTATTATTAGTATGAATAGGGGATTGAGGGGTTTGATATCCTAGTTTTATTAGCATGGATATGTGGTGAGGGGTTTGATGTGCTGTTTTTATTAGTATGGATAAGTTTTGAGGGTTTGGATATGCTAGTTTTAGTAGGATGCACAGGAGGTGACGGGTTGGTTCAAATTTTATTCGCATGGACAGTTGGTGAGGGTTTTGATGTGCTAAGTTTATTAGCATGGATAGGTGGTGAGGGGTGTAATGTCCTTGTTTTATTAGTACGGGCAGATGTTGAGGGGGTTGTTATATGTTTATTAGTATGGATAGATTGTGAGGGGTTTGATGTGCTAGTTTTATTAGCATGGATAAGTGTTGAGGGCTTTGATGTTCTAGTTTTATTAGTATGGATAGGTGGTGAAGGGATTGATGTGCTAGTTTTATTAACACGGATAAGAGATGAGGGGTTTGTTTTGGTAGTTAGTATGGATAGGTGGTGAGGAGTTTGTTCTAGTTTTATTAGTATGGATAGGTGGTGATGGTTTTGTTCTAGTTTTATTAGATTGGATATGTGATGGGGGTGATATGGATAGTTGGTGAGGGGTATGTTCTAGTTTTCTTAGTATGGATAGGTGGTGAGGAGTTTGTTCTAGTTTTATTAGTATGGATAGGTGGTGAAGGGTTTGATGTGCTGTTTTTATTAGTATGGATAAGTGTTGAGGAGTTTGGAGTGCCAGTTTTATTAGTATGGATAGGTGGTGAAGGGTTTGATGTGCTAGTTTTATTAACATGGATGTGCTAGTTTTATTAGCATGGATAAGAGATGAGGGGGTTTGTTTTGGTAGTTTTATTAGTATGGATAGGTGGTGAGGGTTTTGTTCTAGTTTTATTAGATTGGATATGTGGTGAGGGGGGTTGATGTGCTAGTTGTATGAGTATGGATAGTTGGTGAGGGGTTTGTTCTAGTTTTATTAGTATGGATAGGTGGGAAGGGGTTACTATTGGATGAGTAGCGAGGGATTTGATGTGTTAGTATTTTTAGTATGGATAGGTGGTGAGGGTTTTGATGTGCTAGTTATATTAGTATAGATACGTGATGGGTTTGTTTTGGTAGTTTTATTAGTATGGATAGGTGGTGAGGGGTTTGTTCTAATTTTATTTGTTGATAGGTGGTGAGAGGGGGTTAATGTCCTAGTTTTATTAGTATGGATAAGTGGTGAGGGGTGTAATGTGTTAGTTTTATTAGTATGGCCAGGCCAGGTGGTGAGGGGTCTGGTGTCCTAATTTTATTTGTATGGATAGCTGGTGAGGGGGTTTGTTCTAGTTTTATTAGTATGGATAGGTGCTGAGGGGTTTAATGCACTAGTTTTATTAGTATGGATAGGTGCTGAGGGGTTTGATGCACTAGTTTTATTAGTATGGCCAGGTGCTGAAGGGTTTGTTCTAGTTTATTAATATTGGTAAGTAGTGAGGGGTTTGTTCTAGTTTTGTTAGTATGGGTAGGTGGTGAGAGGTTTGATGTGATAGTTTTATTAGCTTAGTTAATGCCATGTACGGAGCACAGTGCTCAGATTTTAGATAAGAAAAAAAAATAAATAAAAACTGAAACATGTTTTTTAGACTGTAGAAAGCATTTTTGCAGTTTAGACCTTACAGGGAGCACTAAGGTGCTCAGGTTTAATTAAAAAGAAGAAAAAATCAAATGTTTTTCTTTTAAACTGCAGCAAACTACTTGTGACATTTGTAGGAAGCAGTTGCTAAAGCTTAGACCCCACAGGAGACCCCACAGCATTAAAGAGCAAGATTAACCAATTGTGCCCAGTAACACTTTGCTCCTGGGGTAGTCCCCACCCCCCCCCCAATTTCTTCCCACTCTTATCTACAGTGTCTGCATCCAATAATGGCTTTGGTCCTCCAAGACAAAATACTCTTGACGATAACAGTAGATAGTAACTTCAGTATCACACCTGCCTTTCATGATCCCTAAATGCTGGAATAAACTTGCTTTTTTGTGCCTGGTGTACAGTGAATAATCACTATCGTTAAACATCATGGTGTCTCCTATTTTTAATTATATTCCTCTTCCATCAGTGTTTTATCAGGAGCAGATCTTTCTGCAGGTATGATTGCACCTATGCTAATATAGGTCTCTGCTGCTTTGTCATGGCCAGAGTGCAAGCAGACACGTGATTTGCAACTAAATTAACAAATGCTTTTGTGGATCACCAGTCTAATTGCATATCTGTACTTCTAGAAAATTGATAGTCTATTCCTTCCATAATTTCTAATACAGCAAAACATCCCAAGTTTTTGTTGTGTGCTCTGTCCTCTAATTCTGTTTTTTTTTTTAAACAACTCTCCATTAGAAGCCTCATGCCCAGCCAGTCTTCCCTTCATTTCACCCTCTTGATTTCTGCATTTTTTAGCTCACCTGAATAAAGATTCCTATTTTGTTCCATCCTTTTGTCATATGACATTATTTGACCAGTGTACCATTTATTGTAAGCACATCTGAGTGCATTTCATGTGTTTTTCATCTAAGTTATGGGAAGTCATTTCCTGTAATAAAGCTGTAACCTGAACAGCTTTTTGCTGAACAAAGTTCTTCCTAGCTAGAGCTTTTTCTACTTTTCTGTTTAATTCTCACTTACTTTCTCCAAATGTCTCTTTTGCTTGGCTCCAGGCATTGTAATTCCAAACCAATAAGTGCATTTTACCCAGACTGACAACGTTTACTGTTTTTCCTACTTTCTTCACACGGGGGAGCTTAACCCATCTGTTTCATAGTTTGCAGCCATCTTGGAGCTTTCACATTTAATAACTGATAAAGTTCTTGATCACGTCCTTATCTAGTAATATAACAGTGCTGCCTTTATAAAGCCTCAGTATGAATTAAGCTTGTGCTCACTTTGTGATAACTTTTTAAATGGGTAGTAATTTATGCAGCTGAGAGTATTTGTCAAAATTATTTACACAGTTACCATTAAAAGTCATGTATCACATTTTGTTCAGTCATGAATATACTGTTTATCATGATATTTTTGGCAAAAAGTATTCATTTTAGCTCATGCAATACATTAGTGATTTGTGTTCTGGGATTTAGTCAGTTCTTTACATTTTCAGCTCATGAATCTTAACCAGTACTTTATACAGTTTTTCATCTTTTTACTTCATTATATTTATGGAACAAAGGCAGTAAATGATTTTCACAATCTTTCCCTGGTTAAATCTTCACTGAGTTAAAGTAATTATCCTTTATGGGTAATGCAGCTTGACTACAAGGGGAAGAAGACAAGTAAAATAACTCGCATTTATTCATTCTCTAATAACCTACTAATTTAATTTCATTATCACAGAGGAACCAGACTATCCAAGCATCCACTAGGAGTAATGCAAAGAAACTGATCCAGAATGTGGTACCAACCCATTTCTGAACTCATCCACTTATTTTCACACACGTACAGGCAATTGGGAGGCATGCCAAATCATCTTTGTTACATTTTTTGAGATTTGGGAGAAAACTGGGTATTTACATGGGAAAAACTCACATGAGCACAACAGACTATATGCATATGGCACCCCAGATGAGAATTGAATTGGGGCAATGAGGTAGCAGCACTAGCAATTAATTTCACTACTTTGCCACACAAATTACACTCAATTAAGATTAAAACAACTTAAACAGTGACTCTTTAAAAGCCTCGTTCTTGTGTTTTGCATCACAAGTAGCGTTGCTGTTTCAGTAGATAGAGTACCATTTCCTAAGAGAAATTTTTACAGCTCTGGGATTTAAAAAAAAAAAGTTTGAGGCCCTATCCAGACTGTTATTAATTGTCTTGTTTGCACATTTTTAAACATTTACGGGGTGGATGAAGTCACTAGAGGATCATATGTGTAATGATTATGGTCCCTGCAAGTGCTTAATAATGTCTCTCTTTACTAAACCTAATTAAGTCTCAGGATTTAAGCCAGGTTGCTGTTGCTGAATGTCTTCAGTATGTTGCAACATATTTTTTCTTTTAACTAAACTGAGAAGAATTCTTAACCTGAGCCTTCCACGATGTTCTAGTCATTCATCAGCTTTATTCACTTACTTAGTGAGCTGATTTTTCCTCATATAAATAATGTCATTTTTAATACATGTAACCATTTTACTTGTAATTCTGAAGGTGTGATTTATGCACTTAGATGCCCATGTAATAAATTTTATATTGGGGAAACTAAAAGGGCATTTAAGTTTAGATTAATGGAACATGCTAGGGATATTATTAATAAGAAAGAGGAAAGCTCTGTGGCTATGCATTTTAAAAACTTTCATGATAGTAAAAATGAGGGGCTTCAAGGTACAGTTTTGGAAAAAATAAGCTTGTCTTGTTTTGATACTTAAAACATTAAACATTATTTGTTATCTAAGGAAGCCACTTATATTTTAAAATTTGGTACTTTGTACCCTCATGGGATAAATGAAGAATTCAACTGGAGGGTGTTAATCTAATTGTTTTTATTTCTTTGATTGTAACAAATTGTTTAATTAGCTTTTGACTAATATATATAGATTGTGTATTTTATAAGTTCTTTACTCCTTGAAGGCTAAGGCCGAGACGTCAGAGGAATAAAGTGTGCTTTTATTTTATTTGTGGATTACTTTGTGGTTGTTTTTCCTTTTGCTGTTTGTTGCTACACTTGTTCTTAATTGTCTTGTTTGCACATTTTTAAACATTTACTGGGTGGATGAAGACACTAGAGGATCATATGTGCAATGATTATGGTCACTGCAAGTGCTTAATAATGTCTCTCTTTACTAAACCTAATTAAGTCTCAGGATTTAAGCCAGGTTAATGTTGCTGAATGTCTTCAGTATTTTGCAACATATTCTTTCTTTTAACTAAACTGAGAAGAATTCTTAACCTGAGCCTTCCACGATGTTCTATTCATTCATCAGCTTTATTCACTTACTTAGTGAGCTGATTTTGTCCAGCAGTAGACTAGACCAAGAAAGAAAAGGTAGATTGTGTGTGTGTGTGTGTGTGTGTGTGTGTGTGTGTGTGTGTGTGTGTGTGTGTGTGTGTGTGTGTATGTATATGTATGTATGTGTGAGAGAAGGTGATATATGGATTCTTTTCACAAGCTCAAAGTTTTGAAACTTCAAACGGCAAATGGTCGAGACCATAAGATCGAAGTTTTGAAACTTCAAACGTTTTGAACGGAGATCGCCATACAGCGTGAAATGGAAAATTTACAGTTTTCCTCAGTGTAGTGAGATCTTGGAGTTGGTATATTTATTTTGCAGGGGTTGTGGGGGTGAAGAGGTGGCTTGCCCTCCTGCAAAAAACGTAAAAATTTTTGTTTTTTTGTTTTTTTATTACAATTTTGAAGTTACAAAACTTCGATCGTGTAGTCTCAACCAGTTGCACTTCGAAGTTTTGAGACTTCGAGCTTGTAAAGTAGATCCATATATGGATTCCTTTCACAAACTCGAAGTTTCAAAACTTGAACTGCAAATGGGTGAGACCATAAGACTGAAGTTTTGAAACTCTGAACGTTTTGAATGTAGATTGCTGTACAACATGGAATGAGAAATTTACTGTTTTCCACACTGTAGTGTGTTTTCAGAGTTGGTGTATTCATTTAGTAGGGGCTGTGGAGGGTGCAGGGGGCTTTGCAAAAATGTAAACACATTTTTTTTTGTTTTTATTTATTTTTTTTATTACAATTTCAGAGTTTCAAAACTTTCTCAACAATTTGCAGTTTGAAGTTTTGAAACTTGTAAAGTAGATTTATGAAAATGACAATCGTCAAACCAGTGCAATATCAGCACATTGACATCAACAAACAGTCATTGACATGCTTCTGCACATGCACCAGTGTTATTCCTTGGACCATGCAAATTGTAAGGCTTTGTTTTTGCAGGGGGGCATGCCCCCTTCGACCCCACATCCCCTGACAGTTATTTATTCCAACTCCAAGATTACACAGTCCCTGAGGTTCTGGCATATTCCCCAACCCCAAGGATTATTCCAGTCACACACAACTGTCAACCATCTGTTTTGCTGACCAAAGTTTGTGGACTAAACAGAGGATGATATTAGTTTAAATTGCCTATGAGGAGGTAAACCATTTACCTACATATATATGTATATATATATATATATATATATATATATATATATATATATATATAATATATATGGAGAGAAAGGGAAATATTTACATATGTATATATATATATATATATATATATATATATATATATATATATATGGAGAGAGAGAGAGAGAAAGAGGTGGATATCAGTGTGTGTGTGTGTGTGTGTGTGTGTGTGAGAGAGAGAGAGAGAGAGAGTTTGAAGTAGCTAATCAGCCAGCTTGTAGGAGGAAATTAGAGAACCTGAGAATGCAGAAAAAACCTATATAGACACGGACAATAGATTACTTCACTTAGACGATGATTGATTTTCAGAGCTGAACCTGGACCTTAGAGCCGTAAGACAGAACTGTTAACCAGTGATCCACCATAATGAAGGTAAGTTACTAGAAGAGTGAATTATTTCATCAATACTTTTTATGTATATTTCTTTGCACAAGTATTCCTGAGCATGTGTTTGCAAGGTTTGTGTGTGCATAATAATTAACTTTCAAACAGTTATGAGTGTGTGCAAAGTCACTACAGGGTCAGATTTGAAGTCTCTCTGATCATAGTCCTCAATCTCAATCCTTTTCATCCTCCACCTTTAACTTTGGGTTCTAAGACCTGCCCACAGATGTGATCAGCAAATGTAAATAAATAAAATGGATGAGCTGCATACTGTACTGCATCATAAGCAAATATTAAAGCAACAAGTTTATTAAAAGTATATTAAAAGACTGACCTAAACTGCTCACATACCTTTCTGAAGAAAATGAAAGGCACTTGTAATGGGAGTGGCCTTCTTGAAAGCACTAGGCTGCATGTACACTTAAATTTTCTCATAGCTAGACTTTCCATTAAGCAAAAGGCAATGATATATGTTGACCATACGAGTATAGTAGCATCAGCAGCAACATCACCAGCTAGAATAGGTGATCCGTCTTAATTCTACCAGGCAAAATAATTTTAAGTATTGGGTCCAGCAGGTCAACATCAACTGAAGATAGTCCTTTGTGACTCTAACCACATATGCTTCAACTTATGCTTAGGTGGTGCACACATGAGAGAACATGATCCTGAAAGCTGAAAAGCAAACACAAAACTGTGAAAGAAGTGTTGACCTTGATATACCTAGTGCAGACTTTCAAATCATTTTAATATCCCAGAAAGATTCTAATTCCTTTCTTGAAATATTCTGTTTCTGGTGGCCATTACTTCTGCCCAAAGACTGTGTAAACTGCAAGCCTTGATATTAATAGAGCTTTATACTGTCGTTCAAAAAGACAAGGTATCCATCTTAACCAACCCCTTCTTTATGCCTTAAGTTTTTGTTTCATTGGTGGTTTTGAGTAAGACTTGTCGGCACCAGTCTTTTGTCCAAAAACTTAAAACAAGATAAAAAGAAGATTGGCTGTGATAGATATACACGAGCAACTAAGGTATTTTATTCAAAGTGCAATGACATTAGTTCAGCAGACCAAATAACCAACTAATATGTGTCTTTTGTCATAGGATAAAAATGCAAACATTTGTTGCAATATATCTCATCTGTTTGTAAGGTGAATTACATTACTCACAAAAAACAAAACGGTGTACAAGGCAGGCAACAAAAACTCATAAATAGATAAACACCTTCCTGAAAGTCAGACCAATGGTGCAATATAACAAACGACCTTGTAAAACTTGTAGTTATCAAAAATCAGTTTAATCCAACAATAGTCAAGCGCTTTCGTCCAGCACATGCTGGACTTCTTCAGAACCAATAAATCAATTAAAAAATCAGTTAAAAAAACGCTATTTAAATATATTTCAACCACCAATAGAAGAAAAGCATTCAAATACAAGTAATTAGTTATTTAAACAACCCTATACATTACTATATATAAAAACATGTGGTACGAAGGGTTTGGTTTATATAGCAGTTTGTCAAAAATGTTTTAATTTTTATAAAGGGAAAATGGAAAGAACTCTCCGTAGGAGAATTTATGAGCACATTTATGCTATTAGACAAAAAAATGTTAATGCCCTTTCTAAGCATTTGGATAGTAATAGGGACTGTACTTACTTTTGTTTGGTATTTTAGACATAGTTGAGATGAATCCAAGAGGGGCGGGGGGGGGGGGACTGGGCAAACACACTTGAGAGATAAGAGATGTTTTGGCAACTAAGGTTAAACTCATCCCATTCCCCTGGGATTAATGAACATGTTTCCATTATGCCATTTTTAAAGCATAGAGCACTTTCTTTGTAAGTTTTTTATATATGTTTTTAAAAATATAAATGTATGTTTTTATATATATTAGTGTACTGCACATAATTCACATGTGAATAGAGGGAATTTGAAAAATGGACTTAAGGACTTTGAAACCATGCTTTTAAAGGTGTGTAGCCTTCAATGTGATAATGTTTATTTGAAGGAGTCTCTGTGTAAAAAACGAGTACCAAAAGGGCTCTGTATGTTTAAATTTCCTAACGGGTTGTTAAAGAATGATGTTGAATGTGATAACTTGATTGAAATGTTTGATAGACATGGTTTTGAACTCATGGAGTTCATTATAAAAATTAATGCTAAAAAATTGACAAACTGTTAATGGAAGTGGATAAGCTGAATAATGAAATTACTAATGATGTGCAATATTTTTGATAATGTAAAAAAGCAAACAGATTTAAATATGAAAAGGAAGAGAAACAAATTATTTAGAGATGAGACTGAGTATAAGGAGAGGATGGCCTACCCCTTCCCTAAATCGTATTTTATTTACAATAATGATGCACAAGGTTCATGAGATCAAGGGAGAAATTTTGTTAACATAGGGAACAATGTTGATAGTAATTATGTAGAACATGAACATGATACATATGATGAAGAATACCCACCATTAAGGAGGTCAGAATGGCTTATTAACAAAGGTAATTGTTATAATTATAATCAGAATTTTTTAGGACGGCAGGGGGGAAGGGGGAGAGGACAAACCTCCTGAGGGCAGGGTTAGAGGAGGGGGAGCTACAGCAATTAAACAATGCTGGTTCTGTGAGTATAACCATTGGATTTGAAGGTAGACTTTTAAGTAGTGGAGGGTTTAACATTTATAACTATACTAATGAGAGTGTTAGACAACGAACATTTTTCTTTGTTAAAGAAGGGAATGAAGTTTATTCCAGTTAGAAAAGAGGAAGTGTCTCAAACCCTTTTGGAATTGAGGAGTTATACAAGAAAACTGAATTTGAAATATATTTTTTAAAGACACAGAAAAAAATACCAATAATTTATGGGCTCCCTCAACCAATATGTTTAAGAAAAAGAGTTGTTACAATCCCCCATTACACCTTGCAATAGCATCCTATGGGGAAGTATGCACACAGGAAATTTTTAAGTTATACTCCACAAACAAGAGGGATGAGTATAATTTATCTTTGGACGAAAGTAAAGTTTTGCAAAGCATCAGGGGTAATCTTGACATTAGAGTTATGAAGCCTGATAAAGGGGGGGGGGTTGTTTTAGTCAATAAAATTGATTATGACTGTCAGATTTCTGCTATGTTGCATGATGAGGAGAAATATGTGGTTGCCTCTAAAAATTAAATTAACATAGCACAAAAGAAAATTAGTTTAATGTTAGAAAATAGTTTATTTCAAGGAAGTATTAATGAAGTCATTTTCAATTTTTTGACTAATAAATGTCCAGTTATACCATTAGTGTTTGGTATTCCCAAAATACATAAGGACATTTTTGATCCCCCTTACAGGCTTATTATTCCATCCCGATATAGTATGACTTATTCATTAGGCATATTTGTGGATAGGTTGGTGTGAGGGATGCTTTGTTGCCTATTGATTATATTTTAAAAGATTCGTGGGATGTCCTTACATGATTTAAAAAGGAATTATATGATGATGATTGTACCTTTACTACTGTTGATGTTTGTGACCTTTACACATCTATACCACATGATATTGGGTTAGAATTATTTTACGAGGCCTTGTGTGAAAAATCTTCTTTAAATAACACCCTTTTAAATTTTGTTATGTTAGCTATGTATATTATATTGAAAAATAATTATTTTTGCTTTGAAGAGGAGTATTTTAAACAGAACTTAGGGGTTGCCATGGGTTCAAGTTGTGCTCCTTTATTTGCCAATTTAGTTATGATTAGTTGGGAGAAAAAGAATGTGTTCTGTACTGAAATTGGAAGCAAATGGAGTATGTATTTAAGGTTTTTGGACGATATTTTTATTATGTGGAAGGGAAATGGGATAGGTGAAAAGTTTTGTGATTATATAAATAATATTTGTGATTATTTTAAGTTCACCTCCACAAATAATGATGAGACAATTAGTTTCTTAGACGTGTCTATTAGTAAAGACACCTTTTTGAAAGAGGTTTCATCCACTTTATACAGAAAACCGACATTCTCCAGTGATTATTTGGAATATAGTAGTAGTCACCCATTCTATATGAAAAAAGTATTGTTAAGAGCCAGTTCATCAGAGTGTCCTTCTTTAAATAGTGTCAATAGGGAGATGGACATTTTGAAGTGTCTTTTTTATGATAGAGGTTATCCTGAAAAAATGGTTATTGAAATGTATAATTTAGTGAAAAATAATTAGGGTTTGAGGTATACCCCTTTATTAGGAAATACTATTAACACTAATAAGGAGGAAAAAAGGTTAAAAGAGTATGAAAATAATATGGTCCTGACTTACAGTAAAAAAGTTAAGGAGGATTTTAAGTAGAAACTGGATTTTATTTAGGGCAAATAAGGAGCTTCAGGTTGTTATGGGTAATAACCCTAGTTTTGTGTTTAGAACATGTACAAACTTAAAATTTTTGTTTGAATGACCAATTATGTTTAAAGGTATATTGGATAAGGGCACAACATGCTGTGGTCATTGTAATTATTGTAAGTATATTTTAAAAGAAACAATGTTACACATTGGTGAATTTGGTATTAAGGTAATGACAATGGTAGGCAATTCTGGTACGAAGGGTTTGGTTTATATAGCAGTTTGTCAAAAATGTTTTAATTTTTATATAGGGAAAACGGAAAGAACTCTCCGTAGGAGAATTTATCAGCACATTTATGGTATTAGACAAAAAATGTTAATAATGCCCTTTCTAAGCATTTGGATAGTAATAGGGACTGTACTTACTTTTTATTTGGTATTTTAGAAATAATTGAGATGAATCCAAGGGGTGGGGGGGATTGGGCAAGCACGTTTTATATATATGTTTTTGAAAATATAAATGTATGTTTTTATATATAGTAATGTATAGAGTTGTTTAAATAACTAATTACTTGTATTCAAATGCTTTTCTTCTGTTGGTGGTTGAAATGTATTTAGATGGCATTTTTTTTTATTGATTTTTTAATTGATTTATTGGTTCTGAAGAAGTCCAGCGTGTGCCGGACGAAAACGCTTGACTAGTGTTGGATTAAACTGATTTTTGATAACTACAATTTTACAAGTTTTTTCATTATATTGCACCATTGGTCTGACTGGCAGGAAGGTGTTTTTCTATTTGTGAATTACATTACTGTCTGCTGTGACAGTCATGGTCAAACTCAAGAATGCAAAGTAAAAATGCATTCTTCCAGAGGAGTCACAACTCCAGCTGCTTTCTTTAATTCATTATATTTTCTGTGAAGCAACATCGTGGGCCGTCATGCATAACTTTCCCCAAACATTTCAAACTATAGTTCTACAGTCCTGAAATAGGACAGGTTTTGTCACTTAAGTTCTGCAGGGTATATTGTAATCTCTTTTCTAATTTAAAGTCAGACTACCCCTTGTGTAGCAAACTGCTTTCTCAGGAGAAGTTGAATTGCAGCAGTGATCCTTATGATGATCATAATACAGCTGCGCAAGTATGCCCACCACAGTAGCATTCAGCAGGACAGAAAAGATTATTCATTTGATAACCATGCAGAATGCAGAAGCCATCTTGTTTGTTCTTGACCAATTATTTTTGCCATTTGTCTTTTATATTCCTTTGTCACTGCTCAAGTTGAATGCAAGTTTATATTTCTGTATCTTTTCATATTGCAGCTACATACCAACTTATATATTTTCCTCCATTACCTTCTACGAAAAAGTTTTCCCTTCTGCGAAATTTCATTTTTTTGGTCAGGGACCTGCTGCGTGTTGCTAATTCTACAGGGTATTTTTTCAAATGCAAGGTTCATCTGCAGCAAGCCATGTATTATTTCTGATTTTCTGTCTAAAGATTACCCAGTTTCATTTTTCCGCCATGCAAGCATTGTTAATTCAGTGTAGACAACTTTCTTCTTACTTGATTATTTAAGTAAATTTAAAAAAAATAATCTTTTGTCCAAAGTTGTCACTACAATGCAGTGTAATAGCACACACTTTTTTTTGCTGAATAAGAAATTAAAGCCAGAATTTGGAGTATTGTCAGTTTCTTGGATAGGTTTTATGGAGACTTGCGTGCTTGTTCATAGGTAGGTACTAGGCTATCAGCCCTAGGGCCTGTACAAGCCTAGCCAAAAAGGTACCCTGGATTTCGCTACCCAAGAAAATTATTTTCCTGTGCCCCTGTCGAGCAGAGCCAAAGAGGTGATTCCTGGAGTGAATTTCCTATTTCCCAACCAATCATCAAGATTTTTCTTGAAGAGTGCTAATGAGGAGCTTTGTTTGATATAGATAGGTAGTTTGTTCCAGAGTATGGGAAGTCTCTGGGACAGGAATCTATCCCTCCAGCATGTTCTGTTTATTGTGGTGACAAGGTTTAGGTCCCTAGAGCGTGTAGGTCGGAGGGATTGGGATTTCTTTAAGTGGAGCATATCCAACAGCTCTGGGTTTGACATAGCATTGTATGTTACCTATAGATCGCCTCTGTGTAGGCGATATGCAATGGAGTAAAGCTGGAGTTTTTTGAGACAGCCTGTGTAAGGCATCTGTTTGAGGTCAGTAATCCTCTTTGTGAGGTATTTCTGCGGCCTTTCCAGTTGTTGTAGCTTTCTTGTGAGGTACATACCAAAAGGGGCATTGTACTCTATAATGGGTCTAAGGAATGATGAGTAGAGGGGAACAATGACCTCTTTTTTCCTGGATGAGAAACCTTTTATGATGAGGTGTGCCATTTAGAAGGATTTCCTGACTACTGTGGCGATGTGATTCTCAAAGGAGAGACTACTACCCACCTGTGTCACAAGGTCTGTTATCACACTTTTGGCATTACGTAGACTACCATCTATGTGGTAGCTCATGGGTACAGAGTTTTTACCAAAGGGGATGATGGTGCACGTTTTGGCATTGGGTTTGAGGCCATGGCTTTGACACCAGGCATCTGTCTCAGTGAGGCCCTTTTGTAGGATGTCCACATTGTTAAGAGTTTCAATTATAGCTCCCAGTTTGCAAACATCTGCGAACTGCATTAGCCAAAGACGTTCTGCGTTAGCCTGTACTTCAGAAAAGTAGATACCAAACAGGAGAGGACACAGGACTGAACCCTGTGGTACTCCACTTGTCACTGGTATGAAGTCAGATTTGGAGTCTGTTACGTTCACAGTGTGGGTTCTGTCAGTGAGCCAGTTGGCAACCCATCTTGTGACATAGGGATTTTTACCTAGTTTAGTGAGTTTATCTATAATTCCAGAGTGGGAGATGGTGTCAAAAGCCTAGGCGAGATCTAGATAGGCTGTGTGAACCAGCTTACCCTCGTCTACGGCTTTGGTGACTGCTTCAAAGAAGTCAATCAGGTTTAGGAGACATGAAATGCCTTTTACAAACCCGAACTGGGTTGGGGTCCAGAGTTTGTAGATTACCAATGTCTTTGTTTATAAGTTCCATGATGATGCATTCCATGGCCTTGCAGACCAGGCCCGTTAGGCTAATAGGGCGGTAGTTCCTGGGGTCCGTGGTGGCTCCCCCTTTATGGAGTGGGATAACCATTGCTGTGCGCCATTCAGTGGGGACAAAGCCTGAGGTGAGGCTATGATTGAACATGGTGCTTAGGTGGGGTGCCAGTTCATGCTGTACTTCATGTAGAACGCAGCCTAGGATGTTGTCAGGTCCCATGAATGCTGCGTTCTTGGCTTAGGAGAGTATGTTTTTTACCCATGCAGCCATGTTTACAGGAACTTTGCATTCTTCCGGTATAGAGATGGGCCCTTTAGGAGGTGTAGGGGGGGGGGTTAAAGTTAGCACTGAATCGATCTGCCAGGATGTTGGCAATATTAGTTGGTTCTGTATATTTAGTGCCATTGTGCTGTACCTCAGAGCAGATCTGAGTGTTGCCATTGAGATTCTTGACATAGCTATAGAATGCTTTGTGGTTGTCTTTAGAATCAGTGGTGATTTTGTTTTCATAACTATCTTTGGAGGATTTTATGAAGGATCTCAACTTCTTACTGAGGTTGACCAGGGGAGTTCTTCCAATCATGGGATTTTACTCTTTTTTGCAACTGTTTCTTTCTTCTGTTGTAGAGTTTGGTTATGGCAGGGGACCACCAGATTGGCTTCCTTTTTTTGGAGGATAGCATCTTGGTTCTGTTAGGGATAGCACGATCCATGCAGTCGTGTAAGTTCTTATAAAGTGCATTTGTGTAGGATTCAGCAGTCGTACCTCTATTGTCCGTCTGCATGGGTGTCGTGAAGTTTGTCACTTCTGTCTTAAGAAGCGTGAAGTTGGCTTTGGAGAATTTCTTTACGGTGGTTTCCCTAATGGGGGGTGGGGGCGGGATGTGGATGTTTAGGTTGATTAGCTTGCGGTCGGATCTGACCAACGAGGAATTGACCTCTGGTGTGGAACACCGGTCACCCATGTTGCAGTAAGTAAAGATGGTTCCTGGGTTCCTGTTTAAGGGTGGAATTGGGTTACTTGCTGCAGGTTGGTAAACAAAGGCCAAGTTTTGGCAGGTTTTTTTTTGAGTGTAAAAATAAAGTGTAAGCAAGTATTATAATCAAACACTATGCTTTCTTCCGCTGTCCATAATACCCTACTATAATTAAGAAGGCAAAGCTATATTATGTTACAGTGGTAACAGTTAAATTAACCATGTTAAGTATGACTTTATTTTGAGGTGGATGTTGCTGCTGCTGTTAAGCTTAGAGGATGATTTGTTTTTTGGGGAAGGTTATCAGGTTGTCATTACCTTAACAAAATGTGGAGAAACTTGATTTATTTGTCAATACATTGTTATTTTCTACAGTATCCATTTGAAATTCTGTGGCTTGTAATTGTGGGCCTTGGCATATCTTGACTAAATAAACGAAATTCATGATCACCATACCAATGAGTATTCCCCTCTTTCAGAGATATGCATAAGTAGTGTAAGGGTATAGTGGACGCAAGAGAAAAATTAAGTTTCATCATTTGCAATTCTCCTTTAGATTTGCTGTTTATTTTTCCTAATTTTTCATTATTTTGGGACTTGCAATTAGAAGTTTCAAAAATTCAGTAGGAACCCATGTTCTTCAGGTACACTACCTGGCTCAGGGAGTTGTCTGAAGGGTTTCTTTTACTTGAAGTTTTGTTCCTGTGCTGTGTGGAAGGTTTATGTGCACCTGCATATCTGTTTCTTTGTATTAGGCCACTTTTTCAGAAAAAGTCAGTTGGTAACAATCTTTTGAATGATTTTGCTTACAGTCATTGTGTCACCAAAGGCATCTTACTGTGGTACTGAAAACTAGGTGGCAATGTATTTTGTATTTGGTGCAACTGCTCATCTCACATTATTGTTTCATAGTCATAAGAACAATTTGTACCTTCTTGGTGAAAGATAAAAAAAAATAAAAGAAGTTTCATATCATTCATACTAAGAAGTTTCACATTTTTTTAATCATTGCTTCTTGGAAGATTTATAAATGTATGCAGAATTATTTCACACTATCATACACTTGTCAGGACATGTTTTTTTTTTTTGGGGGGGGGTTGTCTAATGGTTAAGGTGTTTACCTCACAGAGATAAAGTACAGCATTTGATTCTCACCTTTGAATGGGAAATTGGCTAGGCTTAAAATGGCCCACACTGGCAGCTAGCATTACCCATGAACAACTCTGTCAGTTAACATCCTTTAAAGCATTTTGCTGCCTTGCATTCATTGTGCAACCAAACACTTGCACTTGATTTTGCTTAAAGTCAAGTGTGAATATATTAGATTGAACTTCTTGCCTGACAGAGTTACAGTTATTTAAGTTTTATGCATCCCTTAGATGAGTAATAAATAAAAAGTGCAACAGGCACTACTTTGCCTGTTTTATCCATTATTGGGAGGGCTGCCTGAAGGGTTTGTACTCTTTAGTACATACAATGTGTGTTTGTGTTTTGTTTTTGTGATTTGTTTGTGTTATTGTTGCTATGAATATCAGTTTTTTAAAGCAAATTGTAGGACAGGTTAAAAGATAATACAGAATCTCGTGAGTTACAGTAATCCCCCAGGGTACCACATGGAAGAGGTTTAGGTCATACTCATACACATGCTTGCATACATATGTGCTTTTACTGGGTTAGCTGAATTCATAGGAGAGATTGACAGAAGTTAACAGTTTTATTGCTGTGCTGATGTTATCCACGTCTTTCTCTCCATTCTGCTGCGGCTTCTTTTGGCAAGGACTTGGAATGCATCCAGAAGTGGATGAACTGCAGTTGTCTTGAGATTCTGAGGCTGTGGCAGTGGCTATTGATGCTACTCTTAGGCAGTCAAATCTCCCTCTCCTGAATCCTATCATAATTTATGGTGGTGAGAAACTAGAGTTTCTCGAGAAGACATACAGTGTAGGTGTCATCTTTGACAAGAAATCGGTGTTCAGGAGGCAGGTGTCTAATGTCCAGTCATCTTGTTTCCATTTGTGGAACATTGCACACATCAGACATTTGCTCCTTCCTCAGGACCTTTTAGTGGTGGCACATATAACCTGGTGTTATCTCATCTGGATTATTCCAACTCCCTTTATTACAGCTTCCAGATTAAAAAAAAAACTTTGCATGTTGTAGCTACTTCACAATTTCTCACTTCAAGTTACTTGCTGCTTCTTCACGTTGCAAGCATAGACACCGCCAGTTGTGTAGTGCCTTCACATAAAATCTAAAATTCATTTTATAGTTCTCCTGGCTGGCATTTGCAGCTCTTCATAACACCCCCCCCCCCAATGTGAAAGACTTTCTGGTCCTGTACAGCCTATCTAGAATGTTACCTTCCTCTTCCTTGAAATTATTTAGAAATTCGTAGATCAAGCTTAGAATACTCCAGCATGTGCGTCTTTTGTAATTGGGTACCATGTCTTCGGTATATTCTCTTCCAGTGGTTGAGAATGTTTCTCACTCTGAGACTTCTTTTTTTTAAACACCTTTATTAAGTTATCACTTGATATAGGCAATCATACAATAACATAAAAGAAAACAAACCATATTAACATTTTCCCCTTTTACATACATTATGTATCACATATCTTTTCTTTCCTTGTAATTATGAATAGTCCAACATTACATAAATTGCTGAATTCCTGCCTTCCCTTAACACTCACTCTTCCTTCTCCTCCTGCACATTATTCCACAAGTGTTGTTCCCACAGTCGACATGTATTTCTATGTCATTTGCTCCTTCCCCTTTCTAAAAATTCCACTTCCAGTTCTTTTAGCTCTTTTATAATATTAAATACTTCAAATGCATTTGGTTTAGTCTTTGATTTCCATTTTCTAGTAATTGCTGCTTTGGTACCGAACAAAATTAAACTTAATAAGGCCTTACTTTTCAGATTCTGTGTCTCAGCTCAAAAAATATATATCATTAGTTACAGCCATTTCCTCATCCATTATTTCTAACAGTGCTCTCTAGGGAATTTTTAGTCGGCCAACTCATTACATTCCCAAAACATATGTTCCCATTTACTTCTTTCTTCCTTTCATGCCTCCAACATTTGATATGTATCTGAGGAATAATTATTTATTCTTTGTAGTCTGTTTTGGGTACAAAAGTACGTACCTCTGATGCATTCTTGTAGTAATGGAGTATTTTATATCTCCTACTACTTATCCTTTAACAGCAGCTTCTGTTCTAGATTCAACAAAAATCTCCACCAAGAGCAGGTCTTTCATTTAAGATTCCCCCATCCTTTTCTCTTTGCCTATAGTCTGATATCATTCTCTGGTAGTGAAGGCACTCGCTAGCATGCAGTCCAAACTTCTTTTTTGCATCATCCCAGTCTGTTACCTTTCTCTCTCTAGTTGTTTGCTCCCAGTATCTTGGGTTATTTGCAAGTTTTCTCCAGAAATTCTGGGCCCATCTTGCCTATTTTCTGTACTCCTACTTGCAGTCTTTCCTATGGGCACCCCTCACATGTAGGCTTAGTTCATACAATACTTTCTGCTACTTCATGAATATAATATCCTGCATGGCTGTTGTTATTCTCCTTAAGGCACTGCATCCAAAATCCCATTCTCCTCTTATTTCTCGTACTCTCCTTCCCACTTCATCATTATCCATTTCCATTTGGAACTGTAGCCTACCACTTGTGCTGCGCATACGAATCTTAACTGTGCAGCTCTAAAAATATCCCTTCAAATCAGGTAATCCTAAACCACGTTGTTCTATTGGAAGAAGCAGCTTATTCACTTAAATCTTGCCCTCTTCCCCTTGATAAATTCCTTCAAATCTTTTTTTTTTTTTTTTTTTTAATTACTATCCACAACTTCTCCGCTGGTTGATAAAAATATACTGACCTGTATATAAAATTTAAGAGACTAAAACCATTTTCACTGCTTGCATCTTACTAATCATATCCATAAGAGCTTCCAGTTTTTCATTTTTTTATTATTTTTAGTTCCTTTCCACACATCCTTTGCTGCCATAACAGAAACCTTTTTAATCCAGATTCCTAAATACTTCATCTTATAATGTCCCTATAGATACAGGTATTGCTGAACCAATCTGTGTGTGGGTACAACATTTATGGCTATAGCCTTTGTTTTATCTTCATTAATTTTAGATCCTAAAAAAGACTTGAAATTATCTCAAACTTTTCCATAATCCTGAGACATCTCTTTATGGATTTATCAGGAAAAAAATATTATCATCTGCAAATAAAGCCAGCTTTTCTTGATTACAATACAATTATATCCTTGAATTTCTGAGTCTCTTATTTTCTTTACCAGTGGCTGTAAATTTAAAGCAAATAAAAAAGCAAAAGAGAGCCCCCTGTCTAGTTCTTCTATTTAAAGAGAACTTAACAGTGAGGACCCCTCCCACAGCTCTCAACCAGTCAGGGACAAATCTCAACAGAATCAGGGACAAATCCAGAAAAAATCAGGGACAATCAGGGACACTTTTAAAATATTAGTTCTATTAACTTGAGGCGTTAACATTATTGGAGAATTTGTGTCTTTCTGCGTTTTCCGGTTAGGGGTCGCCATAGCGGAACTCCGGTCCACTAATGATTGGTAGTGGATTTTTACATGCTGGGATACCGGCCCTGACACAACCTTCAACGAAGGCACGCCCCATTCACGTATGCCTCCACACAGAAGATGCTCTAGCTGAGAATTGAACGGGGCAACGTCTTGCTATGAGGCGACAACGCTACCGCAGCACCACCACCGCAGTACGTTAACATTATTGGAGAATATGAATGAATATACATTTCTTGAAGTAAAATAAGTGTTTAGTTCTGAATTATTGTCATTATTTATTAAGTATAACGCACCACCTTTTGTCCAAAGGGTACTAGTGTTAAGAAGGATTAAGAGGGACAGAGCTAAAATTTAACTCAAAATCAGGGACGTCCCTGAAAATCAGGGACAGTTGAGAGGTCTGACCCCTCCCACTTTAATTGTTCCATCTGATCGCTCATAAGTCTTCCCAATTAACTTTATTGTATCAGGGAATGCAAATGCTTTCAATTGCCATCAACATAAAATCCCATTTTACTCTGTTGAATGCTTTCTCTTCATCAAGACTCACCAACAACAGGAGTATTTTCTTGTATTCTGCTTCCCTCTGGACCCCCCCCCCCCATTTATGTTAGCATTGCTCATGCAGAATCTCTAGTTAGGCATCTGCTCACTGGATAAGGATTGTGCAGTATTTGCAAAGCAATAGAACCATCTATCAGTGACCATACATGCAGGTCCTCATGCTAGTCATTCTATTTGGCAAGGTTGTCTTAATTAAAAAAAAAAAAAAAAAGGTATTAGGTCTGTTTTTGGTATACCCCCTCAGCTGTTGAGCTGATTTGGCACAGTGGTAATGCATTACACTTGTGTAATAGTTTGTGGGTTTGATCCTTGGTTATTCTTATTTCAGATTTTTGCCTGATATTTTTGGCCTGGTCACTACATAATGACATCCATTTGAGTTTCAGACTTCTTATTATTCAGAAAATGCATGCTAATGCACATTGTGTGATTTTAGCGCTGTCTAAATTTATAGGAGTAATATTTTAAAAACTATCCCTCTTTGGCCTTTGTCCCCACATTGTTATAGTCTTTGTCCATATTTCTTGTGCTAAGAGGTTGAGAAGTATGGGTGGTGGGCAGAGGAGGAGGTGCTACTGCTACGAGTGAGCTGTTTTGGTGGACGTAATTGTTTTTCTCGGCTTATCTCAATGTTGGAGAAGCAAGAAAACACAGTAACTGTTGTTTCACAGATTTATATTGGAAGGGCCAAATGAAAAGTGCTGGAGAGGCAGTCATTAGCCAAAGGTGGAAAAGTTTACTAGTTTTATCTAAACGGGTATTGCATTTACTAGATGCTGTAACAGAATGGCTGTGTGACTGTGTTGGGCTCATCAAGGAATTAGTTGAAATTCTAAGTGTACACTTTAAATTGTAAATGTACTTTTTTGAAGATGTACCTCTTGTCTAATTGTTTCTTGTCAAATTATGGGTGTTGGTTGGATGCATTGGCAGATCTTTGGATTTGGGAAGGCTTGAGTGGGACACTTTGATTGGAGTCCATTTTCAGGGATGTCCCTGTAAATCACTGAGTGTGAGAATTATTTATTGCTTACGTTCTGGAATGCTGCAGCAGCAGTGCACCCAGAACTTAGAATGTAAAGTGAAACGTGCCTTCCGAATAGTGGTGCGCATGTATGTTTTAATGCAGCATTGGTGCCACCTGCTGTTCCAGGTACTGTACTATACTTGCATTCTGAGGATGTCTTAGATTTCATGGAAAATACCCCCCCTTCTGCATATTAACAGTTATGTATTATTGGCTGAAGAACACTAGGACATAAACATTACTAGGCCATGTTCGGTTAACAGGAAAAGAGTGTCACCAGTTTCTGTGGAAGAGCCTAAATCCAGCCCTGATAAGAAGTCAAGGAGAAGGGCTAAGAAAGATACTCCAGCTCCAGTGGAGAACTCAGTTTCACTGGCAGATGGCACAGCTGATCCAGTAGGTAAAGATATTGGGGAGGGTGGGAGCAGGCAATGGATGAATACCTGGAGGAGTTATACATTCCCTTAGAAAAAATCTTTGGAGCCATGCCCACACTATGTGCTAGTCACCAGCATAGGATTTCTCTGTCCCAAAACCTGTTATCCCCGCTACTACCTCAGCAGACTGGGGAATGACCCACTTGTTCCCTCAACTGGGAACAGTTTGACCAAACTGGACTGCAACATGGCACAGTTTTTGCCTCCCAAGGCTATTACAAATGTTACAGGTATGACATCTCAGACATCACAGCTCATGTCCTGGTAAACATCAGAGGAAAAATCCTTAGAGGGGACTTTGTGGATATATTTGATTAGTTGGCGCTGAGAGTCTTTGTCATATACTCGATGATGTGAATCCTGGGGTAGAAGACTTAATGGCAATGTTAGCAGCTATCAGGAGGAAAGCCTCAATCAAGGTGTTGACTACAACCTGGGACATTGGGCTTTATGTTTTGTGGTATTCATGGGTATCTTTGAAAAGGATCCCAGTCAGGCATTACCAGTACTCGCATGTTATTTGGCTATTAGGGAAGCTTACCACATTAGGGGAGTTATATCCTGGTCATTGTATGATCAGAGATTTAGGAAATTAAGGACCATGTACAAAAATGTCAGGTGGGAGTAAAGACATCCAGACATTTGGCTGAGCGTCATGTTAAATAAGTTTAATGCCACTGACAGTGATTTTTCCTGTAGAAGCCAAGGTGATGGAAAATTTTGTTGGGGTTTCTACAGTGGGAGATGTTACTGGCCAACTTGCAAGTTTGTCCATTTATGCTCCTCATGTGGAAAGACTCGCCCAGCAGTTAGTTGCTAGTGTACGTCAGGCCACCCACATAATATACAGCACTGTGTCCCTTCTTCAGGAAAATAGCAGAACCCTGCAAGATAACCAGGTCAGGGACAAACAGGCTTTTCATGACTACAGATTTAATGCATTGAGGGGACAAGTTCAGCTACAACCCTTCCTACTTCCCAGTCAAACTAGATAAATTGGTTCAGTTGCTGTTATATTACCCCAGCACTAATGCTGCTGACTTTTGGTTCCACTGGCTTACATATTAGTTTACAAATCTTTCATCTTTCAAGGACCACAAAGATACAGTGTCTAGAAGGAGGTTTTAGCAGGTAGAGTAGTTGGCCCCTTTTCGTACTGCCGGCTTAATTTCAAAACTTCCCTGTAGGCTGGGTTCCCAAAAAGAAAGAAGGGAAATTTAGACTGATTCACCACCATTGTACCTTGCAGGTTCATCAGTCATAGAACTGATCAGTAGAGGCTAGTCTAAGGCACAGTGTTCCTCTCTGGACCAAACAGTCAAGGTAATTTTGTAGGTTCTGTGATCCCTGGCTGTGTAAACTGGACATCCAGTCGGCATTTTGCCTTGTTCTGATTGGTGGGAAGACTGGCTCCTGTTAGGCTTTGAAATCCACATTAAATTCTTCTTTGATACCACAGTGCCCATGGAGTGCTTGGTGGCTTGTGCTACCTTAGAAAATTGTAACATGGCCCTACATGGTGCTGGCAGCAGAGAACACCCTGACAATCAGCAGTTCAGTATCTTGATGATATTTGGATAGTGGAGAAGGCAAGGATGGGGGTCACAGAGGGGATGACAATATTCATGGACCTTTGTGCTGACCATTCCAGTGAGGGCTTTCAAACAACTGGCAAGTAAATTGTATCTGTTCAAATACGAAGTTATGAAGTCTTGGGGTGACTCATATGGCTTGCATTGGGGATGTCACGCAGCTCCCTCAGATGATGAGATTTGCCTGCAGGGCCATCAGTCTGGCCAGGACATTTCTCCTTTCTGTATCAAACTTACTGAAAGGTAATAAACCTAAACATTATAGTGTATGTAGTGCATAGATTTAAGGAAGTCTGTCCCATTTTCAGTTTCTCAGGTTTTGCCAGTTGGCCCTAGATGCAGAGCCGATGGGAACATCCATTACTCTGGAAGTGTTGCTCATTGGAGAAGGATAGCCAGATCGCTAGAGGCAAATTCCTAGGCTCAGAATGCAAAAAAGCTTACTCTTTATCAATGTAAACCTTTAAGGGTTTTTTTTTTTTTTAAATCACTGTCTCAAAGTCATGGATGCTGAGGACTGGCTTTGGTTGTGTCATTTTTGGTACACAGATGTTGCCAGGGAGAGTTACCTAATATGCTATGGATACATTTGGCAGCTTTAGGCTGGTTGGCACGTTTGCTAGGGTTAAAGGATTATGCAAGTCACTGGGTGACAAATAGAATTTTTAAGGGTTGGGATAATGCCAGGGAAGTCACAAAGGACCCAGAAACCAATATGCCGTCACCTCTTGACTATTATAATTTTTTATGCATACCTTTTCCATTTGGGCAACCTTGTTCAAATGCTTGTATGCTGTGGTTTCCATGCCAGTGAGTTGTCAAACTCGCTACACTGGGGATATGTATTAATGCACAGTGACTTTCTTTTGATGTGGTTGCGAAAGTCCAAGACTGATCATTTGGGTAAAGGGATTCAAATCCATTTGAACAAGTCTAGCATACTGGTTATTTGCCCAGTCCACTAGTTTATTTTGTTGTACAGTTTAATCTCCAAGGCAAAGCAAGTTGGTCTCATACTTAATTCATTTGTCTGGTAGGCCCTTTAAAATAGCTGAAGCTTACAAATCCTTAGCTAAATCTCTTTTGTGTCAAGGCATAGTTTTGCATTACTGTTCATCACATTCTTTTTGTATAGGGCATACATCTGATCTAGCAATGGAAAGGCATTCCACCAAAGAGTTGAAAAGAACTAGAAGGTGGTTGTCTGATGCCTTTTTATTTTATATTAGGCAGTGTTAGCATGATTTTGTGTTGCAGGGAAGAAGGTTCTCTGGATATGGGACATTAATCCAAAGAGCAGCCTTTCAAGCTTTTTCTTGAATGGCTGGCCACAAGGGGACATTAGAACACAGTCACCGAGTAGTTCATAAGTTTTTTTTTTTTCTGCACTGTTGTGTAGGTCCAGATTTTGGAAGTTTGGCTCCAGTTGTCATACACAAGAGGTTATCCAGGGTATTGGTCATGCATCTTGGGGAAATGATCTAAGTTTAACCCTTTAAAAATTCTTTTAGCCAGAATTTTGTCACATCTGCACAGATATTATTTGTTGTATCCCAAACTTGCTCTTTTCTGGTCCTCCATTATATAAAGACTCCAGTGGCAAGGAGACAGAAGGAATGCATTAGTCAAAATCTCTAAATGATTTATTAACCAGAGTGGCTTGGGCAGCCAAATAGAGTGACATCCAAATGACTGAACACAAGGTCCTGGAAAAACCTGGTAAAGACATTTATAACCCTAACGGAGTGTGCTTAAGCAACCTAGGTTTTGGTGTTTTTAATCTGGACATTACTTTGTAAACGGCAGGGTTTCCTGGAATGGGTTCTCCCCAAGAGAGAGACTCAAGCCCTGGAAAGAGTCGCGGTTCCATTGGTGTCAGGTGAGCTGTCGCTGGCCTTGAAAATCCAAAGGAGAGGGTGTAAGTCTCGCACTGGGCCGTACCCATATCAGCAGCAGGTCTCCAAGCTGAACAGCCTATGCCATGTTAGAACAATGTAGGTAAGGGAAGTCGTCAAGCCAGATTCATAACTTCGGGATAAGGATTGGCTGTAAGGGGTGGGAGAGTCGGGCTCAGGCATAATGCAGGGCTGAGCACCTCCCACGGCTGGAAGAAGTGTTGCCCGCACACCAGGGGGGATGGGACCGGGCAAATCTCGACAGGTGCAGGGCCCTTTCTGTGGATTGCTCTGGCTGTGGATGGCCCCACTCCCGACTGGTGTCCCACATCATCTGGCAACTAGCAGCTGACTTAGAACTGGAGCGGACTGGGAGGAATCAGACTGTTAAATTAAAACAAAACATTGTGAAGGTCCAAGATGGGTGTTGACCCACTGTGATTTCTGCCCAGTGCTCTGAATATCAAAGTGAAGAAATTCAATGAAGGTCGGTTAAATGGTGGGAGTAACAATGACTCTCCTAAATTAGCCAAATGCCTTATCATTTAATTAGTGAGGCACATGAATGGATGAACGAGATTCCCACTGTCCCTACCTACTGTCTTGCAAAACCCAGCCAAGGGAATGGGCTTGGCAGAATCAGTGGGGAAAGAAGACACTGTTGAGCCTGACTGTAGTCTGGCACTGTGAAGAGACATGAGAGGTGTAGAATAAGTGGGAGGCCTTGGGTGCCAGTGAATTACCCCCCTCTTATTGCTTTTTCACTTACGTGATGAGGTGGGCGGCAAGCCCCCCCTGGGTCTCTCGCTTCTGGCTCCAAGCATCTGGGTGTGACCCACTGGGGACAGTGTCAGGTGGGGAGTTTGACTGGGGTCAGGTGGGGAGTTTGACTGGAGCAGTACACCTGTCGAGGAGTAATACAGGTGTCCTAAGGTGAACTCAGGGAGAACAGAAACCTCCTGTGGAGCAGAAGGCAAAAGCTTGCTTGATCTTGATTTTCAGTATGAATACAGACTGGGAAAGCAGGACCTCGTGATCCTTCTGGCTTTTTGGGCTGTAAGCAGGAGGTGTTAGAAAAGTTACCACAAGGATAACTGCCTTGTGGCAGCCAAGCATTCATAGTGATGTCGCTTTTTTGATCCTTCGATGTCGGCTCTTCCTAAATCATCATCCTCACATTTATGATTCAGGAACTCTCCCTGATGATTTAAGTGACCACTTTCTTACCCATATCATCAGACATAAAATCAACTCTCCCATTCCAATATCTGTCAAAAACATTAGATCTAAAAAGTGCTTTAACCCTGAACTATTCCAAATGGAACTAAGAGTTTGCAACTGGTCTCCCTTACAAAACCTCCCTTTAGATGAAGCCATTAGTCACTTTAACTCCAACTTCCTTGCCATTCTCAACCACCATGTTCCAACCAGATTAATTAGAATTAAAACCAAATCTGCTCCATGGCTTTCAAAAGAAACCAAACATAAAATAAATCTTAGAAACAAACTTTGGGCAAAATGGAGGAAGACTAAAAACCGTATAGACCAACTAACATTTAGACAGCTAAGAAATGAAACCAAGAAAGCTATAATATCTGATAAAATAAACTACTACTTACAATCCCAACAAGCTAATCAAAACAACCCACAAAAATGTTGGGCTAGCATTAATCAACTACTCCATCCAGGTCAATCCACTACTCCAAATCCTCAAAATACTGACCACAAAAATCTATTGAATACAGCTAATGCTTTCAATACCTTTTTTACTAATGCTATACAAACACTAGCTAGTCAGCTATCACTTAATAACTTCACTCTACCTTCCTATAAATCAACCTTACCCCCTTTTCATATTCAAGCTGTCCCAACAACAAGTATTCTAACCCTTCTACAGAAACTAAAACCATACTCACCCTCAGCAGACCAACTACCTGTTGAATTCCTACAACAATCAGCCAAAGCTATTTCTTATCCCATTTCTATTCTGATCAATTGAACTATTACCGAAAGTCAAATCCCCAGTTTATGGAAAATCTCCCATATTATTCCCCTCCATAAAGGTGGACACTCCACTGAACTCTCCAACTACCGCCCCATTGCCCTTCTCTCTCCTTTGGCAAAGATCATGGAGAAATGCATTCACAGACAATTACTTGACCATCTAACCCAAAATAATTTACTTTCCAACTGTCAACATGGATTCAGACCTTCACATAGCACTAGTACTGCCCTTCTTTCCTTCACAGATTGTATCAACAAAAACCGCAATCTTAACAAGCTTTCTTCAGCACTATTTATTGACCTGTCTAAAGCTTTTGACATGGTAAATCACCAACTTCTCATCAAAATATTGAAATCCCTGTCACTAGATACGTCTTCTATAAAGTGATTCCAGTCCTACCTTGATAAGACAACAGGCCATACTATGGCACAAGTCTCTCTCCACTCACCTGCCTGTCAAACTTGGTGTCCCTCAAGGGTCCATCCTAGGACCTCTACATTTTTCCATATTTATTAATGACCTTCACCTTGCCATCCCTCAAACCACATGCATACAATATGCAGATGACTCCACACTGATATGCTGAGCCACCTCCTCTTCTGAACTTCAATCTCTTACCCAACAAGTATTTAACACAGTTGAGCAATGGTTCACACATAGATGCCTTCTCCTAAACCCCAAAAGACTAAACTCCTCCTCTTCTCTCCCACCAAGTCCTCTCCTCTTGATTTCTCAGTTATCTCTACCAGTAAAACTAGTATATCCCCTGATCCAACCACCAAAACTATTGGGTATCACCATTGACATCAATCTGAACTTTGATATCCATATTAACAATACTATAAAAACTGTCAACAAAAAACTTGGCTCTCTCTATAGGGTAAAATCCTTCCTCTTACCTTCAGCTAAAACCACTATAGCTCACACTCATCTAATCTCTACACTTCTTTATGCCTCACCCATTTTTACTAATCTATCTAAAAATAATCTTAGCAAATTGGAAATATCTTACAATAACATTGCCAGATTAGCTACAGGCAACCCATTTAGAACCCACCATTGCATTAATTTAAAGCAGCTGGGATGGCTTGAACTACAAAATCTGATTAAATTCCATCAGCTATCTATAGCCCACAACACTTTTTACAAACCTTCGAAAACTCCTATTCTATCCACACTCATCACTCCCTATATAAACCTGAAATCCTTAAGGTCTTCTTAGAGACTTCTAATACATACCACTAAACCAAACAACAAGGCTGGTGACTCCCTCTTTTCTAATATTGTTGGAAAAGCCTGGAATCTCCTCCCCAGTGAACTCTCCTCACTTCCCTCAGTATCATGCTTCAAAAACAAATTGAAAGTGTTCCTCAGAACACAGAGGTTATGCCCCTGTACTAAGCCTGACTAGTTATGTATATACCAAAAAGAAGCCAGCACCTAGAGAGTGTGAAGCAATATGAGTTTATTGGAACTAGACCTGTTTCATCATGTAGCTTTCATCAGTAGTATAATCACAGGCAGCAGGAAAAAAACTTGCATTAAATACCTGTTCCAATCACAAACATTGACATAATTTCCTGTTAAAAAATAAAAACAAAATCAAAATGATATAAAACTATATATTTCATGAGTGAAAAACAAAAGTAAAGTAATACCTTAAACATGTTTACCAAAGGATGCAATACCCACAAATATATATGGCACAAGCACAAGGAAAAATTACAGTTTGTCATTAAGTCCAGGGGGGAAAAAAGACCACCCAATTTCACTATCCATTTTCTTTCCTTCTTGTTGAGTATGTCATGCCAACCAGTTTTGAAAGATCTGTTACCTGTAATGTTGTCAATAATAACAAATGAAAAACTAGCAGTAGGATGATTCAAAGTATGTCTGTATAATGCATTGTTAATTCTGGCATTCCTAATGTCACCAATATGCTCAGACATTCTAACCCTAAATTGTCTTGATGTCTGGCCTACATAAAAGGCCTGGCATGTACAGGTAGCAAGGTAAATAACCCAGTCCGTATTACAATTACCAAAACAATGTATATCATATAGCTGTCCTGTATTTCTGCTGGTGAAGGTTTTTGTTTTAAACATTTACTTGCAAAAAGTACAATGTCCACAAGGAAATGATCCTACCAATATATCCCCCATAAGAGTTTTTTGACGATAGATGGTATCCCGAAACGTTGTTTTCTTATAATGAGAAAAATGAGATTCCCAAGGTCTTACCTTTTCTATATGAAAATGAGCACCTGTCCCTAAGATAATCCTCCAGTAGTGAGTGGGTTTTTAAGATATTCCAATGTCTATCAATAGTATCTCTGAGAAGAGCCTTGTTTCTGCCATATGTAGTAACAAACCTCAGAATATCATCATTGTTCTGCTTATAGTGTGATTGATATTGCAATAATGTGTCCCTAGAACGGTTTCTAGACCACTGCATGGCCGAACTAACATTTTGTTTACTGTAACCCCTGGCTAAGAATCTATTCGCTAGATCATCATTATATTTAGTAAGGTCCTGTTGAGAGGAGCAGATCCTTTTAAGGCATAAAAACTGAGATTTGGGAATATTATTTATGGTGTGTTTAGGGTGGAGACTGTTGTCATGTAACAAGGAGTTATATCCTGGAAACTTACGATAGACCGTAGTCCTCAAAGTATCATCAGCCTGACGTTGTAAAAAAAATCAAGAAAGTTAATTTCATTTTGATGAAAGTCAACCGTAAGCTCAGCACCCCATATATTTCCGTTAAGATATTCTATAAACTCATCCAAATATTGGTTACCTCCTTTCCAGACAAGCCAACAGTCATCCAGGTATCTTCTCCAAATATCTATCTCAGGCAGATAAATATTATGGAGTTCATCATAAATAATCTGCTCCACCACATAACCCATATAAAGGTCAGCATAAATGGGGGCGAAAGACGCCCCCATAGCTGTACCTTGTATCTGCCAGTAACAGTTGCGTTGAAAATAAAAAACATTTTTTGTAAGAATATGTTCCGCCATGCAAATTATTAAGGTGTTGAAACCAGGGCTGTAAATGTTAGTTTTGTACAACCAAAATTTAAGTGCAGCTAACCCAGCCCAGTGTGGGATACTAGTGTATAATGATTTGACATCAAGGGTACACATTAGCCAGTCGTTGTTCTAGTTGTGATTCTGAAACTATTTGTAAAAATTCGGTAGTATCCTTCAGTCGAGCTCTAACAAATGGGAGAAGTGGTTTGAGTTTATCCGTAAGAAATGCTGAAAGTGGTTCTGTAAGAGACCCAATGCCCGAAACTATGGGTCTACCAGGTGGTTGATGGGAGGATTTGTGAATTTTCGGTAACAAATATAAATATTGTTTAGTGGGGTCCTTGACTGTTAAATGTAATTTAGTACTAACACTGATAATACCCTCATCAACCGCATTTTGCAAAAAATCATCAATCTCTTTCTTAAAATTAGGAGTAGGGTCAGTGGGCATTATCATGTAATGATTGGGGTTAGACAACTGTCTATTTCCCTCTTCCCAATAATAATCAGAGTCCATGACTACAACTGCACCACCCTTATCAGCAGGCAGAATGACAATGTTGCTATTATTCCTCAGATCAATAAGGGCCTGCTGTTCCACCTTTGTTAGGTTGTGTTTAAGGATGTTATTAGAACCCAAATGATAATGTGGATCTTTGATGACCGCTTGTTGGAAAATCGCCACATGTTTGTCCATAGGTGGATTAAAGCTGGACTGGTGAAATCTAAATTTAGAGGATCTTTGAGATTGTTCATGTTGATCCTGTGGTCCAAAAAACAATTTGAGGTTAACTTATCTACAAAAAGCTATAATGTCAGAAACAAAAGTGCTCTCATCAACAAAAAAACCCGGGATGAATCCAAGACCTTTATTTAGCAATATGTGTTCATCAGATGTTAAAACATGTTGAGAGATGTTATGTACATTGATATATTGAGATTCTATTTCACTGTTGAGTGCAACAAGTCTTGTAAACTTTTTACCCCTATGCTTTCGTCCTCCCCTATGTTTCCTACCCCTAAAGGGTGATGTTAAGTTGTCAATCTCGCCTTCATTCTTGCTGGATGGGTTCGGAGCCGATCCTCGGCTCCGACTCGGCACTAGCTTTAGCTCGAGAACTCCTTTTACCAGCTCGAGGCAACCCTATATCCCATGATGCAAGGCGGAACTACCTCAGATCTCATTTGCTGCTTAGCGAAAGAGGTCTCCTTTGCCAGCTGAGGTAAGTTTTTTCTTGTTAAAGAAGAAAAAGTTTAGTTAGGGGTTTAATTTCCCTTCAGTGTTAGGTTAGCCTGTATTTAGTACAGCCCACCCTATTCCCTTCCTTTTTAAACTTTTAAAATAGTTTTTTCAGTTAAAGTTTTAGTCAGGCCTAGTTCCCCAAGTTATTCCCTTCCTGTGTGTCTGTGTAGGGATCAAGTTGTGTGTTTGTGGGGACTGTTTGTGTATATCCTTTTAGGATGTCTAGGGAAGGCAAGGTCTCAGGCTTCAAGAAGTGTGACCAGTGCTGTCAGAAAATGTCCCTGACAGACGGTCACACTTCTTGTGTGTATTGCCTGGGGCCTTTGCACCTGCAGGACTCCTGTGCGTTGTGTCATGCTTTTAGCCAGAGAGTCCTGCAGGAAAGGAGGAACAAGTTGATCCTCCGAGGTCTGTTAAAACCTGAAGGTTCTCCTCCTAAGCAAGGGGCAGGAAAACCTCTTAAGCCACCGAAGGCTCAGGCTACAGTGTCCAAGCCTCCTCCGGTGGCTCCGGCTCCGTCGGAGCCGATATCGGCTCCGGCTGGAGCCGATACTTCTGCTAGAGTAGTGGGTTCGGTGCCGGCCGGCTCCGATACCCTGACTACTGTTGCCTTGTCGGCTCTGGCTGGAGCCGACACTTTATCCAGCATCGGAGCCGAGAGATCCTCGGCTCCATCTGGGGTTCAAGGGACTTCGGCTCCGATGGCTCCGGCCCATATCCCGGTCCCCTTCGATACTAAGTATTCACTCGGCTCCGGGGTCTCCTCTTTTGTCGGAGCGGAGCCATCGGAGCCGATCTTCGAGATCTTCCAGGCTGTCTGACCACGATTTGGAGAGGGTGGTAAGCAGGCTGTTGAAATCTCAGGCACTGGCCCAAATGCTCCATAGCCCGTCTCAACAGACTTCGGCTATAGCCCCGATTCTTGAGATTCCTCCTCCGACTCCACACCAGAGTTCGGAGCCGGAGCTTCTTGGGACAGCGACTGTTTCGATGCCGGAGCCGATACATCCTTCGGCTCCGTCATCCTCGGCTCCGATCTCCTCCTTGAGACCTTCCTTGGAGGGATCCGGTCGTCGGGTTTCCACTGTCGGCTCCGAGGGGGCTAGTGGCATCGGACCCTTGTCCGACCCGCTCTCCCTCTCGGAGCTTCGGCTTTGGTAAGCTCGGCGCCGACATCGGCCTCGGAGCCTTCTCTCTCCTTGGAGCTGACCATTCCTGTTTCTTTGGAGCGGGTGTGTTCAGGTCTCCCGGGGAGAGGAGCCTTTGAGGTGATGAGGAGTGTCCTGGCCTCTGAGCCCGGTCAACGGTCTATCCCTCTAGCTCCTCCCTCATCAGTGCCTGTAGATGCCTCTTGCCAGCCTCTTGCTCTCAGGCCCAGGGATCCATCGCCCCAGGTTTCCCCACTGGGAATTTCCTCCTCTTCGAGGTTTCTCCTGACCCTGCAGGGGAACCCCTCGGAAGAGGACATGTAAGAGGAAACACACAGACTCCCTGAGTCTACTACATCTGATACCGACTTAGATGAGTCGGAGGGTTCCCCACGGTCCCCTCTGAGGATGTCTCATTTTCAGACATCCTTGAGCTCCTCAAACAGAGGGGAATTGGCCCTCCATTGACCCCTCCGAGGATGAGTCGGTATACCTGGAGGCTTTGGATCCCGACCCTCCACCTCCTGGGTGTCTCCGCCTTCGACCCACTCATGCAGGTAGTGGCTCGGAAGGCGTGGCGGCTCCAGATTCTGTGGAACCTGTCCCCAGGAGACCATCCAAGTTCATCACGGCCCCTTCGGACAAACAGTTCCTGTCCAAAGGTGTCTCTGTGGATGCTATGGTGGTGGCGGCCACTAAGAAGGAACTGGCGGATCCTTCAGTACCTGTCCATCCTCCTAATAAGGATTCTAGGACCATGGACAGGTATGGAAAGCGGATGTTTTCTTCAGCGACCTTTGCTATGCGTTCGCTGAATTACCTTTGTCACTTCACCAGGCTTCAACGAGATATTCTCAAGGAACTGGGAGAAGTAGTCCAGGATCCTTCAGCTGCTGGGGCTCAGGAAAAGATTGCCTCTCAGCTTGCTATCCTGAATTCGATATCTAACTCCTCCATGCGGCTCATATCTTATGCAGCCGATGGAACGAGCAGGGCCGCAGGCACAGGTGTTGCTCTTAGGCGCCAAGCCTGGATGCGGCTGTGTAATTTTGCAGACCCCTTTAAGGCGTCCTTCACCAACACCCCCTTTGACGGTTCGGCTTTGTTCGGACCTCAGGTGAAGGATACTTTGACCAGATGTGAACAGGACGGTAAAACTCTTTCTGCCGTTGGAGTCCAGTTTTCCACTCCTTCTAGACCATATCCCAAGGGTCAGAAGGGGCGCAAGATGTGGTTCCGTGAAGCCCAAGGAGCTACACGGACACACGTGGTCAGTTTACCCCAGAGGCAGAGGGGGTAACAATAATAGACGCCGCCCTAGAGGCAGGGGGGGTCCTCAGAACCAGGGCAACAGGGAGTCTCTTCCTGAGAAGCCCTTTCAGCATCCCTGAGGTGTTGCCCGACTGTCCACCCTTGGAGGCAGTCGGGGGAAGAATTTTGCTGTACCCAGTAGCCTGGCAATCCCTATCACAAGAGAAGTGGGTACAGTCGATTATATCCGAGGGTTACAAAATCCCTTGAAAGGTTTCCGTACCTCTACAATCCCTTCCAGACATCTCACCCGGTCAAAGGGATTTGGCAAAACAGGAAGTTTCAAAACTCCTGGGAAAAAGAGCCATCCAAACAGTGCCGGCAGACCAAGTAGGATCCGGCTTCTACTCAAGATTCTTTTTGGTCCCCAAAAGGACGGGAGATTGGAGACCAATACTAGACCTAAGCAGACTAAACAAGTCTGTCAGAAAGGCAAGATTCGGATGGTCACGCTGCAATCCATTCTGCCCTTTCTGGGCAAGGACAACTGGATGTGCTCGATAGACCTTCAGGATGCGTACTATCATATAAAGATTCACAGACACTCCAGAAGGTTTCTCCGCTTTTGGCTGGGAGCCAGTCATTACCAATTCAGAGCACTGCCCTTTGGCCTCACTTCAGCCCCCAGAGTGTTCACCAAATGCATGGCAGTGGTCACAGCTCACCTGAGACGTCGAGGATTCCAGGTGTTTCTTTATTTGGACGACTGGCTCCTCTCCGCCACCTCCAAGGATCAGCTTCTTCGGTCCAGAGACTACACCTTACAGCTTTGCAAGAGTCTAGGAATTTCGGTGAATTTCGAAAAATCCTCTCTGCTGCCTTGCCAATCTATCACCTTTATAGGCAGAGTTAGATACCGTCAAAATGTTAGCCAGGCTAACAGATCAAAGGATTCTGGACATCCAGAAATTTGTTCAGCTTCTGTTACAAAGCAACAAGGTCAAAGCCAGGTTTGTCTTGAAAGTTCTAGGCCTAATGGCTGCAGCCATTGTTCTTCTTCCACTGGCTCGCTTCCACATGCGTCTCCTGCAGTGGATGTTGTTCACGCAGTGGTCGTACCACGATCTGCCCATGAGACACGAGATCTTAGTGACACAGTCTTGCAGGGCTCATCTACGATGGTGGATATCTTCCCCTCTTCTTCATCAGGGCCGACCCTTTGTTCCCCCTCCTCCAGTTGCCACAGTCACCACGGATGCCTCCTGATCGGGTGGGGGGGCATTATCAGGGCAGGATGGTCCACGGGACGTGGCAACCCATAGAATACCATCTGCACATAAATGTCCTGGAGATGATAGCAGTGCTTTTAACGTTGCAAGCCCTCGACGACTTTCTTCCCACGGGGACTATTGCAGTACAGACGGACAACATGTCCGTGGTCTGGTACATCAACAAACAGGGCGGAACCAGGTCCTATCCCTTATGTCGAGAAGCTCTCAGACTTTGGCAATGGGCGATCTCTTCTCAGCGGTTTCTGATAGCAACGCACATCCCGGCAGGTCCAACCTATTGGCGGACAGGCTAAGCAGATCTATTCTGATGCCTCACGAGTGGTCTCTCAATCAGTCTGTAGTGGATCAGATTTTTCTGAAGTGGGGCACCCCTTGTTGCGATCTTTTCGCTACCCTCAAAACAGCAAGTGCCCAGATTACTTCACACTATTTCCTCTTCCAGGCCAACCCTTGAGAGACTCTCTAACCCAGGATTGGCCTCGGGGACTTCTTTATGCTTTTCCTCCCTTTCCATTGATTCCACAAGTCATTCAGAAAGCCACCGTTTTGAGAGCCAAATTGATCCTCATTGCTCCATATTGGCCTCGACAAATTTGGTTTCCGTCTCTACATCATCACCTTCTGGTGCAGCCCTGGCATCTGGACCCAGTTCCGGATCTTTTGATCCACCAGTCGGGTCAGCAGCACCGGGCCATTCACTCTCTCAACCTCACTGCTTGGTTGCTCCACTTCCTTCCCTAGCCAGGCTACCAATGATTTCTGACTCAGTCAGAGACATTTTAGTGTCTTCTTTAAAGTCGTCCACTAGAACTGTTTATGCTAGCAAGTGGCGACGTTTTTCTATTTGGGCAAACGCCAGAAATATTGATCCTTTCACCGCTCCTATACATTCTGTTTTGGATTTCCTGGCGGAGGTTTTCATTCGGGATCGTCATCATCTACAGTCAAAGTACAACTGGCTGCTATTTCCAAATTTCATGTTGGCTTGCAGGACAATAACATCATGTCTCATTGGTTATGCAAAGCCTTTTTGAGAGGAGTTTTTCTCCTAAAACCGCCTGTGAAACATCCTCCTCCGCAATGGGATCTGAACTTAATGTTGGCATCCCTAATTCTACCTCCTTCGAACCGTCTGCTACGTGTTCTTTAAAGTTGTTGACATGGAAAACTATATTTTTGCTGGCTGTTACTTCTGCAAGAAGAGTTTCTGAGATTCAGGCCCTCTGTATTCGTTCACCTTATCTGGTGTTTCATAAGGATAGGGTTTCGCTCAGAACTAACCCTTCCTTTCTTCCCAAGGTTGTATCTCAAGCCAATATTAACCAATCTATTGATCTACCAGTTTTCTTTCCTAACTATTCTGACAGAGCTGAACAGAAGCTGCATTTTTTGGATGTTCATCGTCAGCTCAGGTACTACTTACATAGGACTAAGCAAATTAGAAAATCAGACCAATTGTTTGTCTCCTATGCAGAAAACAGGATGGGTCTTCCAGTATCTAAAGTGACCTTATCTAGATGGTTGACGTCCACCATTTCCTATGTGTACTCTCTAAGGGGCAAACAACTATCTTCTAAGCCAAAAGCACATTCGACCAGGAGTCTATCCACTTCTGTAGCCTTTCAGGATAGACTTCCCATTGACACTATTTGTGCAGCAGCTACTTGGGCCACGCCTCATACCTTTGTGTCTCATTACAAGTTGGATTTGGCCTCCAGAGATAGGGCCAGTTTTGGTTCCACTGTTCTCAAGAGTCTGTTCCATTGAGCCACCCGGGATACAGGTGCTAGGGACGCGGTCCCATCCAGCAAGAATGAAGGCGAGATTGACAACTTAACATTTAGAAGTTATGTACCTACCATAACGTTCCATGTTAGTTGTCTTCTCTCGCCTTCTTTCTTCGTCCCTCCCTCCTTCCCCTGGCCTGGACAGATCTTGGAGAGTTCCTATTAGATTGCTTCCTCTGGAGCATTGTTATGAGGACTTCTTTTAGGAACCATGGTTCCTAATTATATTAGGATAAGTCTTTAGCAGGGTTAGTTAGCTGCCAAACGAGATCTGAGGTAGTTCCGCCTTGCATCATGGGATATAGGGTTGCCTCGAGCTGGTAAAAGGAGTTCTCGAGCTAAAGCTAGTGCCGAGTCGGAGCCGAGGATCGGCTCCGAACCCATCCAGCAAGAAAGAAGGCGAGAGAAGACAACTAACATGGAACGTTATGGTAGGTACATAACTTCTAATTCAGATACACATCCTCTTTTGGGATCCAGAGAATCCCCAATAAATAAAGACTCAGTATCTGTGGTGGAGGACTCCTCACTGGAGGTAGTGCTAAAATAGGAACCTTTTTTCAGTATAGACCTTGATCTCATTTTGCAGATATGGGTGGCATTCTTGGTATCCTCAGCAAATCTTACCCCTTTGTGTGATTCAAACTGCCTACCTCTTTTGTAATCCTCCATATCCCAAGAGAACTTATGCAATTTCTTGGTCTTTAGATTATTCTCATAACCAATAAGTTCCTTGGACAGTTTGCTTAGGTTATCTCCGAAGCTAATTTGTTCCTCAAATTTTTTCAAATCATGGCATATTTTCTCAACTTCACCAATATTGGCCTGAACCGTTCTTTCATAAAAAGAAGCCAAAATATTAACAAAGGACATTGATGCCTGTTGCTGGGATTGATGCCTGTCCTTAAGTAAAATGTCGTCAGGTGAACTGACTAAGGGCTGCACCTTAGTCCTGAGACCCCTTGGGGTAATGTTCCGATTTTGATAGGCTTTGAACAATTTCAAATGCCAGATATTTGTCCGTAAAATTTTGACTTTTTTGCCCAGCTGGGTAAACAACAAATTGCAACCGTCAACTGGATCAGGATGACCATTTTCTTGAGAATCAATGTGCAACGGTTTAATTCCAAAAACCTGAATGTCATCCTTATCAGCACAGAGACTCAACAATAGATTCTGTAGATCCATGACAATGGGTTGCTAATCTGTATAAATAAGTAATGTCCAATGTTAATAAAATTGAAAATTAATGCCCACTACCCAAATGATATAATCCAAGCAGCTGTCAAAGGGCCAAGAATCAAACTATCCTTGAAAATGATAGTAACCGATTTGAATCACAAAAGGAGAAAGAATTCCAACAGGCTTCAGAATAGCCAAAAGAGGTGTTAACTTGTAACCAGTCCACTAACCACTGGTAATATAATATGTGAGATGAATATGAGAGCAGTTATATCTTGATAATATATTACACTTGCAAAAACAAGGAAGCCAGCAGTTACTATAAAATTTGGTAATAGAATGCTACTTAGCTACCACATTGAAATAGATATAGTAGCAAAATCAGATGAGAAAAGTTTCAAACATTCATAAATTATTTTAAGGTCAAACACCAGCTTGAGGAAATATAATTATACTCCCCAGACACAGGAATAATTGCCCAATGTAGAAATGAAAACTAAATCAGCAATTGCAAAGTTAGTATGATTGTAAAAAATATATTTCAATAGATATTCAAAAACCAATAATCCTATGTCAATCAAGATTACCACTATCTTAAAAGAGGGAAAATAGCCTGTGGATTAATATAGCAATGAAATAACCCCCCTCATGAAGTGTGATCAATCCAATATCCACTGATAATGTGATATGCTAGATATAAGAAAAGGTACTTATGTATATATAATATGTTACACTTGTAAAGAAACACAAAAAAATCCAGGAGTTACTATAAAATTTCAAGCAGTGAGATGCTATACACCTATCACAATGGAGTAAGTATAATGACAAAATCAGGAAGCAAATGTCAAACTTCAAACATTCCTGGCTTATACTAAGGCCAATGACCTGTGTGAATATGAATAGTTATACCCACTGAACACAGGAGTAGCTGCCCCAAACACTCACCAATTAAATATACAATAAACACCTATTCCACCAATGCAAGATTAATGTAGTAATAGGAATTATATTCAAATAAATACTCACAGGACCATAATCTTATGTATATCAAGATTACAGCTATGGTAAAGGCAAACTAGCCTGTTGATGGATATAACCATAATTAAATCCCTTCTAATATAAACATAACCTGCACAAAAACAGGAAATAATGTATATTTAACAATGGTCATAGAACAGACACTAAAGATAAGTTATGTATCTCTTAATACTTTGCTCTTCCTACCCCTTCTACTCATTAACTGTAATTCCTTCCTTATTAACCATAATACTATCTCCCTCTAGAACGTCTTGATTGTACTAGCATGCTATGTTATGCCTGTATTCTGCACTGCTGAATTTACTGTGATAACCTGGAATATGCATTGTAAATATGATTTTTTTTGTTTAATGTTTCCTTATTTGTTATCTTGTTAAATTCATTGTTCTATCTTGGAGCTTATCTCCCCGGGCCTCTACTGAAAATGGACATGTATCCAGTTAGACTAGCCCGGTCAACAAATGTAAAAAAAAATAAATAATAAATAAATAATTGTGAAGCAGAATTTACCACGCGTCGGATTGTTCACCCACTAACAGAGAACGTGAGCTGGGTTTAGAGCTTCGTGAGACAGGTTAGTTTTACCCTACTGATGATGTGTTGTGACAGTAATCCTGCTCAATACAAGAGGAACCACAGGTTCAGACATTTGGTGTATGTACTTGAGGAGCCAATGGTGCAAAGCTAACATCTGTGGGATTATGAGGGATTATGATTGAACACCTCTAATTCAGAATCCCTCCTAAACGTAATGATACCACAGCACCACTGATCTCCAGTTGGCCAGGGATAGCTGGCCGCATGGTCAACGAGAAACGCTACTTGTCATTGGGTTAGAGCACAGAAGGAAGGGGGACGCCTTTCACCAGTAGTCACTGCACGTTTGTGGAGAACTGGGTGCTAAATCATTTGTAGATGACTTGTCAGTTGAGAAATTCTTTAAGGATGTGTCTTGATATTCATTTTATCAAGAGATGTCAAGTTATGCCAGGTGTGGGAGGCCTTTGGGGGGAGCAGCATGGCTTGCATGCCGATGGACAGCCACCTTGTGGCTGCCCCTCCTGCCTCGTGTTCCCTCTGGTTGTATTTCAGCAGCCATTCCATGGTGGTCAGGTTGGTTTTGAGCATTAAGCCTTGGGAAAGGCAAATTGTGCTTAGACTGAGAGGTAAGCCCAAAGAACCCATTATAAGCAGATCTGAAGCAGCTTGGATTATTCACCCGGATCCTAAACTTTAGCCAGAACGGGCTTGGTTATGCCAACTGGCAATCTGTTCAAAGTTTGTAAAATGTGTAATGACGTATTTGTGAAATAATTTTGTTGCGACATCAGTAATGTTGTCTAATTTAACCAATAAATGGTCACAAAGGCATTGATGGTGTCTTTAGTGACTCAGCTTTAAAGAACAATATTCTGGTAATGTCAAATCTTTGCCTCCCCTCCACAAAAAACACATTGATCCATATCTATCAGTTTTGACAACACCTTTCCCATTCTTTTAGCTAGGGTAAATGTAAACACTTTATAGTCATGGTTTAAAATTGAAAGGTGTCTGTATGAAGCTGGATTTGATGGGTCTTTAAGGATGGTAAAAGCTGCCACAGCTTCAAGATGTTAATGCTTCCCCTCCTCCTAAAATACTGTTAAACAAAATCTTCCAGATGTTTGTCTCTTTCTTCCCTCCTAACTTTGAAACTTCCGCAGGAAAACCATCTGTTTTTGGAGACTTTCCTGAAGATTGATTATATATCACCATTTTTATTTCCCATCCCACGCTATCTTAACTGTTAGTTGTTGAGCCTTATCTGACCCTAACCTTGGCATAAATAAGTATTCCGTAAATAATTCTATTTGTGCTCTTTCTTGTTGCAAACATTTCTCTGCTTTACAAATTTTCATACAATGTCTGTAATAACTCTAATACCTGTATAGAATCTTGGATTATTTTTCTTGTTAAGTGCTCCCTACGTTTGGCAGCCTGAGTTGTTATGCTAAAAGTTTTTATGCTCTGAATCTCTTATCAGAAATAGTTGCTCGAGTGCAACCTTTCTAAACTCATGCATATTATCCAGATACTCCCTTATTTTTTCATTAGCACTCCGACTTTACATTTCTTCATGCTCTGTTAATTTCCCTTTATTCTGCAATACTTTTAACGGTTGTCAGCCCCTCTAAGTAATTCCTATTAATTCTTACATCTGTTTTTCTTTTATTTCTACCCTGTTTTTAAACTTCCTTTTCATTTTATCCCACTCAGTAGCTATAACGTCAGAAAAAATGTTCATCTTCCCTAATAACTCTCTAATAATTTCCAGTACCCATTCTTTAATTTCCTCTCTTTTTAACAGGTAGGCAGGAAAGTGCCAGTGTTTCATTTTGTCTTCACTACCCTGCATTTTTAACTTAGCTTTTATTGGTGCGTGAAATGGTTACTGGATGTGTCCCAAAGCTTTCATTCCTGAAAAATATGATTTCTATCTGGTCTTGTCCAGTTATTGTACCTTGGAGAATAATATGTAAATTCTCTCTTAGTTCCAGCTATTGAGTTCAAAACTTCCATACCAAATATTTTCATAAATTTCTTCAAAAATCTATTCTTTTTGTTATATTTTCTCTTTTGGGACCCTGATACATCTACCGTATTGCAAATCATGTTTCTGTCCCCACCTATAAGTAGTACTCCTTGCTGAAAGATGATTATTTTCCCCACACTTACTTAAAAATCTGTAACTCTGAACAAATTGTCTGCTCAGATACTACACCTATGCAAATCATGCACTCTACACATAAACCGTCATACACAGAGGTACTCACCAGAAACCTACCTAAACACCAGAGACCTTCCAAACACAAACATGCTACACCTAATACAGCACCTACAGCACTCAATACACATAAAAACACAAGCATCAGTGTCTCACCAAATAAGCCCCTAAGGCAAAGCACATCTAAAACTAATTTTTTAGTCATAGGTGACTCCATTGAGAGAGACACAGATGTCCCACTCAACAGGCTGGACAAGAAGGTTATGGTCAGCTGTCTAATGGGCGCCAGGATCCGTAGGATCACACATGCATTCAAATCTGTGAACAAGTACTGTTATGACTCTGTCATATTTCACATTGGTGTAAATGACTTGAGGTATTCCTCACTGGACTATATGAAGAGAGGCATGGTTGAGCTCTATAAATGTGTCCTAGACAGGTATGTCCCTAGCCTTGAGCAGCATTCTACCCTAACCTAGGATGATGCCACAATATAAACAAAAAAAATGATTGACTTCAACAATTGGCTTAGTACCTGGCGTCATTCTAAGGGGATCCAGTTCATGTGAGCCTGGGATGATATGGTTGATAGACCATGCTGCTTTGCCAGAGATCGCCTTCACCTGTCACCTCTAGGCTTTTGGTTACTGGCTAAGGCACTTAACTCCCCCATAGTGCCTTTTTTAATTTTAAGTCTCAAGAGCAAAATTTCCAATGTGAAAATATCACTAACAAATAAATTAAAGGTTATGCTGCCAAATGCTAGGAAATCAGAAGCTGCACTCTTTGGAAGCGCTCTTTTCCCAGAGGATGTTAATGTCTATGCAGTCATAGAAATTTGGTTCAGGATTGCAAAGAGTACCTCGGCCTTGCAAGGCTACAATGCCTTCAACACTTTCATACTGTAAAATGAACGTATGAGAACCAAAGGAGGAGGAGGAGTATCCATCTTCATTAAAGATAAATACACCTCTAGACTGGTTAGACAGGAACACTCCAAAGAGTTAATCTAAGTTCAGCTAACTGTGGGTAAGACCTCCCCTTCATCATCAGCTGTAGGCCCTCTTCAATGAACCAAGATACCCACGTCAAATTACAACCAAACACTCTAGTCATGGGTGACTTGAACTATCCCTTCATTGACTGGGAAACTTATACGAGTACCAGCATGCTTGCACAAAAGTTCCTGGACTTTGTTACTAATGCCATGGAAGAAATAGTATGCAACCCCACAAGGGGCTCAAATATTCTTGACCTGGTCTTCACCAATATGGGTGATCATTACAGCACTGCAAGTATAGGACTCTCACTGGTTAAGACCAGTTGGCACAATGGTTAAGGTATTTGCCTCCCATCCACAAAGTACAAGGTTTGATCCTTATCACTGGTAAGAGCTTCATTCATTGAAGGGATAGCTTTCTCCTCAGAGGTAACCTCTGTTTGCCATACAAAGCAATCTCAGGCCCTGCCTTGATGGGACAGCTGCGTATCTGCAAGTCAAGCTCCACTCAGGTAAACCGCATGACTGACCTCAACCTGGTCTGTGACATCAGTAGGACTTGTTGGCGGGACAGATTTGTGTCTCAGAGACTTCTCCTTCTGTGGAAAAGTCTCCCTGTCCACATCAAGAAGAGTACCTCATTAATCGTTTTTAAGCGCAGCCTGGATAACTAGATGGGGAAAAGAAAATACACCCCTGGGTTTCCACCTGTATCCCTACTGGACAGGGGCATTGTGTGCTGACTTGTCTGAACATGGGCTAAATTCTTGGCTAGGCTTGTAAGGGCCTCAGGTCTAATAGCCTAGTAACTTCCTATGATCACAAATCAGTCACATTTGAAGTAGCTATAACACCTGAACCCGTCTTACGTGAAACCAGGCTAAAAATTTCACCAAAACTAATGATACCCTCCTAAGGGTTGGCATAAATCATTTCCAAGCTCCTGTTCCCACAAATAGCATTGACAGCTATACTAAGGTATACACAAATACCCTGTACAAACACTTATTGACACAGCCTTACCTGACAGGATCAAAACAAAGATCCTATAGCATTAATAAGTTATACAAGAAGAAGACGTTCTTGTGTAAGAGTAAAAAAAAAGAAGTCCCAGCATGGGACGAACACCCTCCTCTACTTGAACAAACAAATAAGACAACTTGTAAAATCCTCTAAGGCCATCTTCGAAAAAAATTATCAACCATAGCTAAGGATAACCATAAGGCATTCATCAACTATATCCGTAAAGTAAAAGGTAGGACCCAGATGTGTGCTGAACTAGCTGTGGATGGTATTACACACACTGATCTTGTGAAAATAGCTATCCTATTAGCTGACAGGTTTGGTGGAAATTTCACCCTCCTGTCTCCTCCAAGCATTCCACAAAGCATTCCCACTACATTTCCCCCACCTTACATTTCCAAAGAGCAAGTCATTAATGCTTTCCAAATCCTTGATCCAGCACAGTTTGGTTTTGTCAAAGGCAGGTCATGCCTGTTAAACCTGGTGGACTTGTTCAAAAATGTCAGCAGAGCCATAGACAAAGGCAAATCTGTGCATACAGCCGACCTTGACTTTAGCCAAGCCTTCAGCACAATCCCACATTTGAGCATCATTGATAAACTCTCCCAGTTGAATATAGGATCATACGAAGTTCTTCGTGTTTTACAGTTGCAGTCATCACATTTGAGTTATCTGCTTGCAGTAGCCCTCAGTCGGCCTGATTTACAAAGTCTTGGGTCCTGTGTCAGTTGCTGTCCCTTCTTCCATGACGTCAGGTCGTCAGGGTTATAAAACATGCAGCCTACGCCATTACATCAGTCTTTCTTGCCATGCGGTGCCTGAAGCAGAAGCAGTTTGCAAGTGCCGGTCGGCCGACTCCTAAAATTTTCATTTTTGAGTTTCAGAACTGAAGTCTTCAACTAAAAGCTAAGTACCCCATTGAGGAAACTTTTTCTTGCTCTAAACCGACGTCAGTAAAAGTAAATAATTGCATTACTTGTGGAAAGCAAATACCTCATAAAGATTTTCATTCGCACTGTATTCCTAGCCTAGGCCCTGACCATGACGTACCTCGCTGTCGGTTTTGTGCCTTATTTAAACCGTAAACTATCTGTCGTCAGTATATTTTTGCTTCTAAATATTTTGGTGCTCGGTTCAATTATCCTGATATGTCTTCAGTAAGCCATCCGACTACTAACATTCCGAAAAAGCGCAAAGATAAAGACAGAGAGAGGCCGCCTAGGTCCAACGCTGCCGACAATGCTTTTCCTAAGCCAGTTGCCAGTTCGCCGGTACTCAGTGAGGCGCTTTTGCAGCCCCCGATAACCGCTACTTCAGATTTGCAGGCCTCTACTGAGAGCCATTCGGAGTCCGGTATGCTACGAGATGCTTCAACTGTGGAACCTGCGGATGTCTCTACCATGGATAGGTCCAGCGCCGCTATGCAGGCACCGGCTTCTAAGGGTGTATTCAGGCCTACTGACTTGCTTATTAAACCAAAGCCATCTTCTTCTTCAAGGCCTAAAACTCGAACCATGCCTAGAAAACCTGACACCCAGACCGCATGGTCAAGCCTCCATGGCTAAAAAACAAATGAGAAGAATGGCTGAAGACCTTTTTACTTTAATCAGGGGAAGCCATCCTTCCCCCTCTAAGAGACCTGTGACTGAGTTTGCTTATGATACTTTTGACAAAGATTCGGAATTTTCTGTTTCCTCTGATGACCAGGATTTACCCTTATCTGCCTATGAGGATTCTGATGCTGAGGACTCTATTCCCTTTGCTTTCCCTCCAGAGGATTTCTCTTTTGGTGAAACCTTGCATACTCTCAGGGAGCATTTACATTGGGAAAGTCAGGATTTCTCTGATTCTAAAAAGAGGCTTAGGGATTTCTTACTCCTGCCCCAGCACAGGCCTTTAGCCATACCTCCTGTACTAGACATTGTTGATGCCTTTTCGGAATCTAGCTTGGCCCCTGACTCTCTACCTCCTGCTCCCAGAAATTCTGATAGATATTACAGGGTCCCTGGCTCTCTCAAGTTCCTTTTTAAAAATCCTACTGCAGATCCTGAGACCATTTCACATGGACCCAAGGGCATTAAAGCTACCACTGCCAAATAATTTTACTCCCTTTGATAGAGACTCCAGGGCGCTGGATAGATGGGGTAAGAAGGTATACACTTCTGCAACTTTGGCCATTAGTGCTTTAAACTGCCAGTTTCTTATGTTTAAGTATCAGCAGCATATTATTGGATTGCTTAAACAGAAAATAATGTTGATTCCTGATTGTGCTGAAAATAAGGATTTACAGGATTTACTGCATTCAGCTGAACAAGTTGGAAAACATACTTTGCAATGTGGTTTTGATTCACTAGAGGCATCTTGCAGGGCTGCTGTAACTGGGTCTGTACATAGAAGGCATGCTTGGCTTAAGGAGCAATCCTTGCCAAATCATGTTAAAGCAAAATTACATGATGCTGCCTTAAACCAGGACCGCCTGTTTGGCAACAAGGCAGAAGACGTTCTTAAAAAGATGGAGGAAGAAGATAAATCTATGCAAACTGTTTTAAGATTTTTTACAAGTACAACCTCCAAGGTTTAGTAGGCATTGGCCTTCCAAGAACTGGTCCTTTCCTGCCTCTTCCAGACTTTCTCAGTCCAAACCCAGATCCAGCAGAGCTCCCAGGGTAAGCACATGACTAAGCAGTGGGGGGCCTCCACTTCCATATCTGGGAGTCATAAAACTCCCCCTATGGTAAACTGTCTCAATGACTTCTTTTTAAAACTTCCAAGCACTTCTCAATTGACTGCTCCTTTGGGGGGAAAGATTGCTTTTCATGCAAAGAACTGGGAACTCATTACCCAGGACAAATGGGTTTTAAATATAGTGTCCCAGGGATACAGATTTCACTTCCACAGGTTACCAACACCAAGTGGGTGGCCAGATCTACCCCCAAATCAGTGGGCAGAGGCTCAAAAGCAAATACTTTCTCTCTTAAGCATGGGGGCTATTCAGTTGGTACCAGAAGAGGAAAAGGGACAAGGTTTCTACTCAAGGCATTTCCTGGTACCCAGAAAAGACAATTCATGGTGTCCTATCCTATCTCTACTCTAAACACCTTTTTGGTGATTCCAAAATTCAAGATGCTGACTCTTCACCAGTTGCTCCCTATGCTAGGCATAGATGCCTGGTTGGCAACACTAGATTTAAAGGAAGCATACCTGTACATTCCAATCAGGGAATCTTGCAGAAGATCAGAAACAACAAACAAATAGTCTAGAAAGACTAAAAAATGAAAAAAATTAATTAAGAAGTTAATTGGAGGTGTTTACTTTAATATATATATATATATATTTAGTGCTTGTACTTTGTTTTTGATGTATTTAAATTGAATAATTATTTAGTGCTGTTCACTTTTATTTCAGGACTATGAACTAATTAGATGGAGTAATGAGTCTGATTGATTGATTGTTTTATGTATAAAAGGGAGTGTATTTTCATTAAATTTTTGTACTCATTGAGGGCTGTTGTGGCCGAGGCGCTAAGAATGATTTAATATTAAATCTATCGGTGTGGAATCCTTGTTGTTTTTTTTTTCATTTTTTAGTCTTTCTAGACTATTTGTTTGTTGTTTCTGATTTGATGGATTCGGATTCCTTACTGAACATTCCCAGAGTTTTTCGGGAAGACTCTGCTCTTCTGTGTAATGGTACTGCTACCCCTCCGGTTCCTGATGGTTCGGGAATTCTAGGTGCATCGGGTATGGCTTCACAGAAAACCATGGATAATTTCCTTATTCACTGTTCATCGGCTTCTGTTACGGTTGCTGCCCCTCACACTTCTAATGTAACCAGTGTTCCAGCTGCTGCCCAGACTCCATTGGTGTCTTCTCAGGTTATTGGTGCTGCTGGTATCACTAGAACTGTTCAACCTACATCTGTGTCTAATGGTGAGTCGACTCTTGTTGATCGTACATTTAAGTTTATGGAGGACAGAACACAGAGATTTCATAACCCATTTGGAGCTCTTGGTGGCAATTCTTCTGGTATGTTTACTCGGGAAATACAAGATAATGTGGATAGTTTTGAAAAATTAATCTTCCGAGAAACACGTTGCCACTTTAATCTTCTAGGTCTGACTAGATATACTGAGTTAAATATTGCTCCACGTGGCTTAAGGGCTTTTATAAGCCCAGCGACTCCCTTTGACACTTCAGATGACAATGATTTGATGTTTAAAGATCGGTGGTTAGCCACGGCACATAATTGTGCCATGGAATGGGTTAATATTCTAGTGGAAAGGGAGAAATTGTTGTACACCAAACTTCAGGATGAGCTACACGAAATGCACTCTAAATTAATGAATGAAATAGGGGACCGAAAAATTAATGACATCTTTAGGAATTTTAAAGAGAAGTTAAGTAAATACGAAAATGAGCAGGCCCACCTTAAATCTACTAAAATTAAAAGAGACATTCGTGATTACGCCAATGGGCGTGCCTTTCTGTGGTGGAAAAAACAAAGTTTCTGTTCAGGGCAGGCTGAAAATAGAAAGAATAAGAAATAACTTTCTGTTTCCTTTGCTTCATCTGATGGAGTAGGTTTCACCACTGATTCTGAGGGTGAAATTCATGATTTTCCACCATTTCCTGGTGCTCAGGATCCCGAAGCACACCAACAACATTTTCGTCACAGTAAAAAGAATACCAAAAGAGGAAACAAGAAGAAAGGAACTGGTTTGAGTTCTCCAACACGTGAGGGACAATTTAAACAAACATCTAAATGAGGCAGATGGAATTAATGTATGCAACTTTTAATACTGTTTCTACATCAGTTTCTGTAAATAATGTTGTTAATTTATCTGGTTCTGCTCTTTCTGATGCAGAAATAGCGGTTTTGCAGTTGGGGTTAAAATTTGTTCCAACTGTGATACCTAGGAATTATTTGATTAAACAAGAAGTTTTTAAACTTGTTAGAAAATTACATTTAAAATTTTTTTTGCACAAGGGAATGAGCGAGTGTACAGTTTAAATTCTGTTCATAGTTCTGAAAGCGATGTTAGTGATGACAGCTTTTTTTCTTGTTTATTGGATGATGTGGACTTCTCCACTTCCCCTAATGCTTATTCATTATTAAATACTGAAGGCATTAATTTTTGCAGTAAATTTATACCTCCGTACATAAATAACACTGTTATACAATTTTCTGAAATGGTTCACTTTTCTGTTCAAGAACTTGTTAATAGTTGTGATAGAAGTTCTTGGGGTTTTAATATGACGAAGAATGAATGGTTTGCCTTGAAAAATCTTATGAATAGGAATGATTTAATCATTAAGCCTTCTGATAAAGGCAATAAGATTGTTTTACTTCATTATACTCAATATTATAATGCAACATTTAAGTGATACCTTGACTTATGAAATAAGTGAACAAGTTAAATACTTGAATGCCATGAAGGAATTTATTGTATTGGTTGAGAAAGGTGTATGCTTAGGTTATTTTTGTAAAAATGATCTTGATACAAAATTTAGTGTAGATAATTGTCAGTTAGCTACTTTTTATTGTCTTCCCAAATTACATAAGGATTCGATTAACCCTCCTGGCCGCCCTATTGTGGCTACCATGAATTATTTTCTTCAGAATATTGGTATTGTTATACATGGATATTTGCTACCTTTTGTAGAAAAACTTGACTCTTATATTAAAGATTCTTTTGATTTTATTGATAAGATATCTCAAACATTTTGGACAGATAATATGTTTTGGGTCAGTTTAGATGTGGTTAGCTTGTATGCAAACATTAGTCATGAAGATGGAATACAAGCATTATATTATTTTCTAGGAGATAGTCCCACCTTACATTATATTGTGGATTTAACTCGTTTTTGTTTATCTAATAATTTTTTAAATTTTAATGAGGTGATTTATCATCAATTAAGAAGTAAGGCAATGGAGGCACCTTTTGCCCCTATGTATGCCAATTTATTTATGGCTAAGTTTGAATTGGAGTATATTTATACCAATGCTTTTGTACAACAAAATGTTTTGTTTTATTTTCGTTACATTGACGATTTAATTTTTTTATGTAAAGGGGGTTTTGATTCATTATCTACTTTTGTTACAGATATTAATAATAATAAGTACAATATTAAATTTGATGGTTTGCAATTTGGAACCAAAGTAAATTTCTTAGATATTTGTTTATCATGGGGGCAAGACGGACTTATTTCTACTAGTGTACATCGAAAATTTGTAGATGGCAGCCAATTTTTGTTTGGTACCAGTTGCCATCCGCCTCAATGTTGAAATCTTTACCCAATGGGGAAATTGTGAATGCTTTAGCCAAACATATCCAACAGTATAATGACCATAGTTTTAGATATACAGTAAATGACCATGTCAATTTGGATATAAGAGGGGGTCCAGCACCACTAAAACTAGAGGAGCTTGAACTACAATGGCAGATAAAGCTGAATGCCTACAACTTCCCAGGGCTTAATGATACCTGTTCCAGCAGTAGTGTATTAAAATTGAAAAGTTTGAAACGTTGAGGTCGAGAATAAATATAGACATGTTGGATATAGATATATATATTCATATATATTATTTTTTGTATATTCGACTTTTATATATATTTCACATATATTCCACATTTTTATACATATTTTATATGTATTTTGTATATTTTTATGTTTCTAAATATAGTATATTTCATGGGACACATCTTTTGTTATGTATATATTATATGATTAAAGGCTATCCAATATTTAGGGTAATTAGTAGGGATAGTTTTTTAAGCTTTTTGAATTGATTTATACATGTTTGTAATTTTAGTGGATACCTTTAAAAGTTAAGTGGCAGGTTCCATTTGATTAGCAGCACATGACTTATGCAATGCTACTTATTGGAACTTTGAATTTGTAATTTGTTTCTGAAGAAGTTAGCTGACACAAGCTAATGAAAAGCGCTTAAAATAAATCCTGTTATTTTACTTGTCACGCTTGCTCGGATTCTTGGTTCGACAGTATTTGTTTTTATTTTCAAATGTGATGACTGCAGCAGTGAAGCACGAAGAACATAGTACAGTTGTGTACACTTACCATAAATGTAGATGTTCGAGTGTATTCACTGTTGCAGTCTTGGTTACCCTCCCTCCAGCCCCCTTACTTCTTTTGGCTGTACCTCTACTCTCCTTTAGTATGCTCAAAAGCTTTTTGGTGTATTTGCTTTTTTGTTGGAGGTATAACCTTGTATATTTATAGATTTAATTGCTTCCCATTAGGGGGGCACCTGACATCTGGGGCAAGAAAAACTGATGTAATGTCGTTGGCTGCATGTTTTATACCTCTGATGACCTGACATCACGGAAGAAGGAACAGCAACTGACGCAGGACCCAAGACTTTGTTAATCAGGCCAACTGAGGGCTACTGCAAGCAGATAACCCAAATGTGATGACTGCAACAGTTAATACACTCGAACATCTCCATTTATGGTAAGTGTACGCAACTGTACTTTACTAGGCTATTGTCCCTGAGGCCCTTACAAGCCTACCCAAGAATTTAGCCCATGTTCCAACAAGTCAGCACCCTATGACTCTGTCCAGCAGGGACATAGGTGGAATCCCAGGGGTGTATTTTCTGTTCCCAATCCAGTTATCCAGGTTGCGCTTAAAAAGGTTTAATGAGGTACTCTGCTTTACGTAGAGAGGGAGTCTATTCCACAAAAAGGGGAGTCTCTAGGACACAAATCTGTCCTGCCAACAAGTCCTATTGATGTCACAGACCAGGTTGAGGTCTCTCGTGTGGGTTACTTGAGTGGAGCTTGACTTGCAGACATGCAGCATCCCATCAGGGCGATGTGTCAGATTGCTTTGTATGCCAGACAGAGGCTTAAGTAGAGGGACAGGGCTTTTAGCCTATTTGTGTAGGGTAGCTGTTTGAGGCCCTGGATTCTCCAGGTGAGGAATCTCTCTGGTGTCGCCAGCTGCTGCATGTGCTTTGCAAGGTACATGCCAAAAGGGGCATTGTATTCAATAATTGGTCTTATAAGGGAAGAATACAGGGATGTTATGACCACCTTGTCCCTGGATGAGATACCCTTACTAATGATGTGGGCCATGTAGAAATCTTTTCGTACAGCGGAGGCAATATGGTGGTCAAAAGTCAGTTTGCTATCAACCTGGGTTCCCATGTCCTTTATGACTGATTGCGTGCTTAGTGCCTTATTATCAATGTGATAATTTGTGAGAACGTCATTCTCCTCAAAAGGGTTGATGATGCATTTTTTGCCATTCACTTTGAGGCTATGTTTCTGGAACCAGTCATTTGTTTGGGTGAGACCCTCTTGTATGATGTCCATATCACTAGGGGAATTGATGACAGCTCGTAGCTTGCAGTCTTCTACAAACTTGGTCAGCCATAGCCCACTGGATTGGGCCTACACCTCTGAGAAGTATATTCTAAACAGCAGAGGCCCCAAGACTGATCCCTGGGGTACACAGCTTTATATGGGTCTACTACTAAGGTGGCTTCCCCTGTTTTGACTAGGTGGGTTCTGTCAATAAGCCAGTTTGCTACCCATCTGGTAACATATGGATTGAAGCCTATTTGATCAATATCAATCCTTATGTCATCAGGTAGGTTGCTAACTGGCTCACCGGCAGATCACACTCAGTCAAAGTGGGGGACGTTACCTCAACCAGCAGATGGTGTCACCAGTGGGATTCCACAGGGGTCAGTGCTGGGCCTCCTATTGTTTGGAATATACTCTGAGATTCAGACCAAAACACAGGGGCTGTGGTTGACTAATTTTGCTGATGATTGTAAATTAGGTACAATCATTGAATCCCGGAATGATGTCAATATACTTCAAGCCACGGACTCAAACTCAGTGCAGAAAAATGCATTATTATCCCCTTCGATAAAAGCAAGATCCATGCAGACTATCATATAAATAATACCTGTGACAACTCAGTAGTGAGAGACTTAGGAACACACATTGACTGTAGCCCAAACTTTCACCACCATGTGTCTACTGTGGTAAGGAAAGCATTTTATGTTACACACCTCATTAGCAAAAGCATTGCCTCGAGAGCGAAAGAGGTCATAACACCTCTGTAGTCGACCCTCATCAGGTCAATAATAGATTACAATGCTTCCTTTGGTATGTACCTTACCAGGTACCTGCAGCAACTTGAGAGACCTCATTCTAACCAAGACTGAAGTCATGGTCACTGTACTCAGTAGTGTACAGACTACTTAGAAGAGACTTTTACCTTGCCTACAGAGCAATCTTAGGTCCAAACCTAATGGAAATGCTGCACATCCGCAAGTAAACTGGGACAAGGGTCACCCACTCCAGGGACCTTAACCTGGCTTGCAACATAAATAGGACCTGCTGGAGAGACAGATGTGTGTCTCAGAGGTTACCACTCCTCTAGAATAGGCTACCAGTTCACATCAAACAAAGCCCCTCTATGACTCTAAGTGTAGCTTGGATGACTAGATGGGAAACCATAAATTCCTGCTGGGAGATTTCATCTATCACCCTCCTAGATATGGGGAGCCATTGTTAAGATCTCGAGTTTAGGCAAGATCGTTTATATTGGGTATCTCTAGAATTATATTGGGCACACATAGTTAGGCTTATAAGGACCTTCAGGTCCATAGCCCAGTAACCACCTATGAACCTGTTAAGCTCCATAATAGCAGTTTTTGGTGGAATATAAATACACGCCAGCTTAATCCTCCACTCATGATAATAGCCCCTTACTACCACAAATCTGCCATCATTTTTTTCCTCTTCTGTCACTATTAGAGCCCCTATAGCAATTAGTAAAATTATTCCCCTTTTCTGTTGCCCCTGATATGCTGCTGAATATCCAACTCAAATACTTTTTTTGTTAAATTCACATGCTCATTTATTTTCAGATGCGTCTCCTACAGCACTGCTATTTGCACTCTGCATTTCTTAATATAATTCAATGCTCTTTTGTTTTTGTCTACACCTGTGTGGATAGCATAGCCATTATGATAAAAGCTATTGTTCCCACTTGTTATTCATGCCTTTTTTTTGAATGTGTATTCCCAACTTTTGTGTTACATGCACTCACTAATATTGATCAGACTGATCAATGTCACATTTTTCAAAATGTTTTGTTTTAATGAAAACCATCAAAGAAAAAACTTAGAACAAACATACAAAATTATATACATCTTTAAAAATGAAGTTTAATCCTCCAGATAGGAATATTTGCCCCAAATCAACAGCTACACCTACAGGCAAATTTGGGAAACCTGAAATTAAAGTATCCCATTCTAAAACTCCATGTTACAACCTGTTTTCTATGTTACACTGATTACTGTCTGTTCTTTTCTTATCTCTGTACTTCTTCCAGATGTGAAATACAGCTTTTATGCTTTCAAAACATTAACTTTTAGCCCAAAGGAAAAGTGCACTTTCTATCGTTAAATAAAACTAAATTGTCCAGTGTTCTATTAAATGTATTAAAATGTTAAGAGTGCTAGGGAGGCTGCTATCGCTTTACTCACTTTCATTAATTTCAGACCTTATTTTTCACTGAAATGCTTGCCATTATACATTTAAATTGTGCATTTCCTTCAGCAAAGAGTGCTCAAAACTCTTAAGATTAATTGCTTGCACCTGCAGACAGCTCGTCTCCTTATAAAATTAGTCAGCAATAAATCTATGTAAATTTCACTCAGAGCATAATGTACAGCTGCCTTTAGCTGCATATTTCTTGATTCCAACTGATCATTTGATAAAGAAAAAAAAACAAGTTAATATATTGGCAGATGTAAGAAGCTCACCATGTTTCATGGCTTTCATCATTTTGTTTTTAAAGCCTGCCTACTTACAAAAACACTTCTTTGTAACTTACGCCAATGGCATTGCTTTAGAATAAATAACATGCAGTTATATCATGAGATGTTTTAAACAAATAAGAACAAAATGTATTTTGTTACAGTTACTTTTCCCCCTTTAGTGTCCTTCTAAACATTAATGACATAAAGTGGGGTATATACTTTGTTGTCCATCCACAAGTATAACAAAATCTACAAACGTCCATTCCTTTTCAGCCACTTTTTCTTAAAAAAACTTATTTCACAAAAGGTGATTGATACCTTATAGCCTCCCATTTATTCACAAATTGCAGTACTACTGGCCTTTTCCTTGTTCATCCCCATCTCCCAACAGCAGACTGTATTTTCAGGTCCAATGTACTCTTGTTTTTTTTTAGTGCTTTTTTCTCTCTCTCAAGCATTTTCTTTGGAATATTACAAAAGATATCAGTGGCAAAGTTTTTCTGTATTAACGTTACTGTCAGAAGAGTGAGCATCAGTCTCTCCTATTTGCTGGCTCACTTTTTGTTGGGTAAACTTTTTTATTTCATCTTTAGCCTATTATGCATCAAAAATGTCTTTCCTCCAGGCAAAGATACTCTGAAGGCAGCCAGATACAGCAGGGTGAATCTCACACCTGCCTCTCAATATTCCTTAATTGCTGTGATAAGTTTACTTCTCTTCTGCTTGGTGTACAGTGAATAATCATTTTCTATAAATACTCTGCTATCTCCAGTTTTTAATACTTTGCCCCTTCTGCCACAGATTTATCAGGATCAGATATTTCTGCTAGCATGATCGCATCTGTACTAAAAATGGTCTTGGATGCTTTCTCTTGACCATGTTTGGAGCATATACTTGATATGTACCCTTTACCTAACAAATCTTTCTATGGAACACCAGTCCAGTTGCTTATTTGTGATGTTCATCGTGTTACCCTGCTGCAGTCATCACACTTGGGTTATCCTGCCGTCAGGCGGTCCCGCAGTCGGCCTGAATTCCAAAGTCGTGGTCCGGCGTCGGTTGCTGTCGCTTCTTTCCTGACGTCAGTGCGCTAGGGGTATATAAGAGGCATCCAATGTCATTTTCTTCAGTATTTCTTGCTGCGTGGTGCCCGAAGCAGAAGCAGTTCGCAAGTGCCAGTCGGCCGACACCTGAGAATTTCGAATCGAATTTCAGTCCGAAGTATTCAAAGCTAAGTACCCCATTGGGGAACCTTTTCTTGCCTTAGTCCGATGTCAGAAAAAGTTAACAATTGCATTTCTTGTGGGAAGCAAATACCTCATAAGGACTTTCATTCTTATTGTATACCTTGCCTAGGCCCAGACCACGACGTCACTGGTTGTCGGTTTTGTGCTAGGTTCAATAAGCGAACTATAAAGCGAAGCTTTGATTTCGCACAACACTACTTCGGTAGGAAATTTAATTACACTATGCCGTCGGAGCAAACGACTACCGGCATGCATAAAAAATGCAAAGATAAAGACAGGCAGCCTCGATCCAAGCCAGACTCCGAGGCCTCGGCTGGGCTGGTCACCGGTTCTCCGTGAGGCGCCTATGCAGCCCCTGACGACCACAGAATTGGAACCCCAGACCGCTTCTGATTCTCAAGCAGAGAGTTCTAGGCCGACGCAGCCATTTTCTTTAGGCCCTACTGACAACATTGCAGAAGGAGAAGCTGGTGCTGCGGAAACACCTTCGGTTACAGAAGGTGTCTTCAAACCGACCACTCTCACCATAAAATCTTATGCTAAGCTTAAGACTCCTCTAAAACCAAAAAAGACTGCACATCAGTCTCCAGTTCAAGGCCCCATGCCTAAGAAACAGATGCTTAAAATGGCTGAAGATTTGATTTCTTTAATCAGGGGTTCCCAACCCCCCCAGACAAAAGGCCTAGACAACAGGAGGATTATGCCTCCTCTGATCAAGTGTCCATTTCCTCAGGCTCCTCTGAGGAACAGGATTACTCCTTTGCCCCTTATGAAGATTCTGATGCTGAAGATTCCATTCCGTCAGCTTCTCCCCCCGAAGATTATTCCTTTGGGGAAACCTTACATACCATGAGAGAACATTTCCACTGGGAAGGTCAGGACTACTCCGACTCAAAGAAAAGGCTCCAAGAGTTTCGTTTACTCCCCCCAGCACAGACCACTTGCTATCCCTCCAGTTTTAGACATTGTGGATGATGTTTACTTAGAATCTAGTCTAAATCCAGATTCTCTGCCTCCTGCTCCAGCCAAACCAGATAGATATTATAGAGTGTCTGACTCACACAAATTCCTTTACAAAAGCCCTGTTGCTGACCCAGAGACAATTTCTCAGGGTCCCAAAGGGGCTAAGGCTTCTATGGCTAAAAATCCTGTACCCTCTGAAAGGGACTCCAGAGCACTAGATAGGTGGGGGAAGAAGGTTTACACCTCAGCTACTCTAGCTATGAGAGCACTGAATTGTCAATTTCACATGCTGAAATACCAGCAATTCCTAATGTCTCAAATAAAATAAAAGATGAGCACGCACCCTCAACAGTCTGAATTCAAAGAAATGCAGGATCTGATGCATGCAGCTGAACAGGTGGGCAAACATACTTTACAATGTGGATTTGATTCCTTGGAAGCTTCCTGTAGAGCAGCTGTTACTGAGTCTGTTATACGTAGGCATGCTTGGTTAAAGGAACTGCCTGATCATGTTAAAGCAAAGTTACTAGATGCACCCTTACAGCAGGATGTCTTATTTGGGGTTAAAGCAGAAGAGGTTTTAAAGAAAATGGAGGATAAGGCAAAATCTATGCAGACGGTCTGAAAGATTTCTTACAGGTACAACCCCCACAATTCAGCAGAAATTGGCCAGCAAAAAATTGGTCCTTTCCAGCTTCTGACAGACCACAGAGGGGTAAATACAGACGCCCAAGGGGCAGAGGACAAGCACAAATCCCTTACAAACCTCGCCAATGGGGCACTGCAACACAGAAGGGAGGAGAAGACAGGTCCCAAACTACTAGAAGACAAACACAATGACTTAAACCTCAAACTGCCAAGCAAAAATCTCTTGGCAGCTCCCTTGGGAGGAAAATTAGCATTTTTTATAGACAACTGGCGCATCATCACAAAGGACAAATGGGTCCTAGACATTATCTCACAAGGATACAGATTCCATTTCCACACCTTGCCAAGGATAAAAGGAATGCCAAACTTGCCACAAAATCAATGGGCAGAGGCACAAAAACAAATTACAGCTCTCATGGACATGAGAGCCATTCAACTGGTACCTACACAGGAGCAAGGCCAAGGATTTTACTCAAGGCTCTTTCTAGTCCCCAGAAAGGACAATGCTTGGAGACCCATTCTGGACCTTTCAATTCTAAACACCTTCTTGCAAGTACCCAAATTCAAGATGCTAACACTACAGCAGCTTCTTCCCATGTTGGGCAAGAAAGCTTGGCTAGTAACGTTGGACCTCAAGGAGGCATACCTGCATGTCCCTATCAGACAAAATTGCAGAAGATACCCTCGTTTCATTGCAGGTTCAACCCATTACCAATTCTCTGCACTGCCCTTTGGCTTATCTACTGCACCCAGGGTCTTCACAAAATGCATGGCACCAGTAATTGCATACTGCAGACAAAGAGGAATTCAAATATACCCATACCTGGACGACTGCCTCATCCAAGCAGAAAGCAAGGACATTCTCTTACAACATCTGGCTTTTGTAAAACACCTTCTAAGTTGCCTAGGGTACACAGTAAACGAAAAGAAATCAAAGCTAGTGCCCTCACAAAATATGACATTCCTGGGTGCCAACTTGAATACAACGGCCCAGATGGCTTATCTGACGCCAGACAAACAACTACAACTAACTCAATACTTCAAAATAATGGCAACAAAGACCCAACTCCCTGCAAGAAAAAATCTGCAGGCCTTGGGCTTCATGGCATCTTGCATACTACTAATGCCATTTGCAAAACTGCATATGAGGAAATTACAATGATACCTGAAAAGCGTATGGACTCAACACAGCCACAGCTTGGAAACAATGATAGCTCTCATTCCCTGCCTTCAACAGGAGTTTCTATGGTGGTCACAGGCATGTCACCTCAACAAGGGTCAGCCTTTCACCTTACCCCCAGCCAGGCAAACTATGACAACAGATGCATCAGACTATGCCTGGGGGGCACACATGGCAGGACGGTGCGTTCAAGGCATATGGACTGCAGATCAAAGGAATCTGCACATCAGTCAAAAAGAAATGCTAGCTGTACAGACTGCTCTGACAGCCTTCAAGGACCTCTTACATCCAGGACAGCTTATATTAAGGACAGACAACACCACAGTAATGTGGTACATAAACAAACAAGGGGGTACACACTCCTACCCTCTATGCAGGCAAGCAATGACCATGTGGACTACAGCACTGGCTTACCAAGTTCAATTACAAGCTCAATTCCTGCCAGGGTAAAAGAACACATTGGCAGACGACCTAAGCAGAAACATCATGGATCCCCACGAGTGGAAACTGGATCCACAAGTATTTGCAATGATAACTCAAAAATGGGGGTGCCCAGACATAGACCTGTTTGCCAACCCCCAAAACTATCAGCTTTCAAAATTTTGCACAAGGACATTTCACCATCAAGCTTGGAAAGTGGACGCACTATTTCAGTTGGAAAATGCTGACAGTATATGCCTTTGCTCCAATGCCCCTTCTCACAAAGGTGCTGCTGAAAGTCAGGATGGAGAGACCTCGAATGATACCCATTGCCCTGGACTGGCCACGCCAGCACTGGTACCCTCTACTAAGGAACATGGCCCAGGGCCCACCATGGATTTTACCACAAATTCCTCATCTACTCACACAGCAAGGCAGTCAGATTCTACCCAGCCAGCTCAAAACCTTAAATTTGGTTGCATGGCAAATCACCTAAGCAACCAGCCAGCCCCTCTTTCACAAGCTGCTATGGATGTCATTCTGGAGGCCAGGAGACCCAGCACCAGGAAAGCCTACTCAGACAAATGGAAAAGATTTTGTGCCTGGAACCAAGCTAAAGGCCAAAATACCCTTCAGCCGGACATGCCTCAGAGTCTACAATATTTAACTGAGATGTTAAACAAAGGACTTTCTTTTTCATCTATTAAAATCCACGCCTCAGCTATTTCAGCTAACTACAACACAGATCCTCCCTTATTTTCACATCCACTTCTAAGGCAGTATCTCAGAGGGGCAAAAAACATTAGGCCTCTCTGGAGAGCGCCAACACCAACTTGGGACGTAAATTTTGTTCTGGAAAAACGTACGCTGCCACCTTTTGAGCCAGCTTTCTCAGCCGACTTAAAGTTTATATCATGGAAGACTGCCCTGCTGCTAGCAATTACTTCAGCCAGATGAGTCTCAGAGCTACAGGCACTAATGGCAGTAGAGCCTTTCCTCATTTTTCATCAAGACAGAGTTTCTCTACGAACTAACCCCTCCTTTATGCCAAAGGTGGTATCCAGTGTGGCTCTAAATTAAACCATCCACTTACCCACCTTCTTTCCAAATCCACAGAACAAAGGAGAAAGACTCCTGCATTCCTTGGACATTCACAGGCAACTACGTTACTACTTGGATAAAACTAAGGCTTTCAGAAAATCTGACCTTTTTGTATCCTATGCTACAGCATCACAAGGAAAGGCTATCTCAAAACAGACCATTTCCAAATGGATAGGACATTGCATACGTTTTTGCTACACCCATCATGGAAAACCAGTTCCTGCTAGCATAAGGCCCCACTCCACCAGGGCAGCAGCTACATCTACAGCCTTCCTCAGGGGGGTGACAACCAAGGATATTCTGGAAGCTGCAACTTGGAGTTCAGTACACACCTTCACCAAACACTATCACTTACCACTTTACTCTAAGACTAGAGCTGGCTTAGCCACTGCAGTTTTGCAGGGCCTTCTAGCCTCCTCTAACCCTGTTTGACTCCACCTCCCATCCTTAGCTTTGGGATTCTACCCAAGTGTGATGACTGCAGCAGGGTAACACGATGAACATAGTACAGATGTTCTTCGTTTTCCATTGCTGCAGTCCTTACTATTGGGTATAGTCCGCATCCAGTCGGCCCGAATACCAGAGTATAAGGCTGACGTCGGTCAGGGCGCATTAGACTGACGTCAGTACGTCAGGGTACTAATGCGCATGACCGGCGTCATATCCCCAGTCTTTTTTGCCGCGTTGTCCGATGCAGAAGCAGTTTTGCGAGTGCAGGTTGGCGTTCTGAAATATTTCCGAAACCGGAGTTTCAGACCGAATCAGAGTTGGCTAAGTACCCGTGGGAACATTTTGGTTTTTCTTGCCTCAGTATTTAACCGGATGTCAGAAAAAGTGAATAACTGTATTTCTTGTGGGAAACAAATACCTCATAGGGATTACCATACATTGTGTATACCTTGTTTAGGGCCTGAGCACGACGTTGTTGGTTGCCGCTCTTGTGCTAGGTTTAACAAACGCACTATTAAGAGGAGGTTAGACTGTGCCAGATTAGTGTTTGGGAAGCGTTGCAATTATAAAATGCCATCGGATGCTCCGACGCCCGCTTCGTCCAAGAAGCGCAGGGACAAAACAGCGAAGCCTAGGGTTGATGAACCGGCAGTCCCGGACGTCGGTTCTTTAGATGGCTCAGTGGAGCCAGAGGTTTTGCCAGGAGTTTCTATGGAGTCTCAGGCAGAAACTTTACTGTTACAGGATGTACCCTCTCAGGAGGCAGGCCAGGCTGAGGGGGCTTCTCAGGTATCTATTCTTCCCTCTCTTCCCAAAGTAGTTAGAGCCTCTCCTTCTGTTGCCAAAACTTCTTTTAGAGGTAGGCCAACTTCAGCTTCAGTAGGGGCTTCTCCTAGCCTTTCGGGTTCTGTACCTAAGAAACATATGCTTAAAATGGCAGAAGATTTGATTACTATGATTAGAGGTTCTATGGGCCCTCCTGATACGAGGCCTAGAGTGGAACCAGAGTTTGACAGTTTTGAACAGGGTTCAGGGGCTTCTGAGTCTTCTGCGGAAGATTTGCAGGAGTATCCTCATTATTCTGATTCTGATATGGATGATGCCACTCCTTCGGCTTCTCCTCCTGAGGATTTTTCATTTTCGGAGACACTGCATTCCATGAGGGAGCACTTTAAATGGGAAGGCCAGGATTACTCTGATTCCAGGAAGAGGCTTAGGGAATTCTACCCCAGCATAGGCCCTTAGCTATACCTCCTGTGTTGAATGTAGTGGAGGATGTTTTTGCAGAGGCTTCCCTGAACCCTGATTCTTTGCCTCCTGCTCCTGTTAAACCTGATAGGTACTATAGGGTGCCCGAAGCTCATAAGTATTTGTTTAAGAGTCCTAGGGCGGACCCAGAAACTGTTTCTCAGGGGCCTAAAGGTGTTAAGGCCTCTGTGGTTAAAAATCCTGTTCCCACTGACAAAGAGGCAAGGGCGTTAGATAGGTGGGGTAAGAAAGTATATACTTCTTCCACTCTAGCCATGAGAGCGTTGAATTGTCAGTTTCACATGCTGAAATATCAAAATTATCTCCTTTCACAATTGAAATCTAAGGTGGATGCTTTGGCGGAAGGTATTGATTGTAAAGACTTGCTGGATTTAGTTTATGTGTCTGAACAAGTGGGCAAGCATTCTTTGCAATGTGGTTTTGATGCTGTGCAGGCCTCCTCGAGGGTGGCTGCCACTAGTTCTGTTCTTCGCAGGCATGCCTGGTTGAGGGATCAAAATTTGGCTGAGCATGTTAAGACAAGGATTTTGGATGCTCCTTTACAGTCTGATGTGTTGTTTGGTTCACCTGTGGAAGCAGTTTTAAAGAAAATGGAGGACAAAGCTAAGTCTATGCAAACTGTTAAAGATTTTTTGCAGGTACAGCCACCGAACTTTAGTAGAAATTGGCCTACTATAGGGTGGACATATCCTGCTTATGATTCCCAGTCTAGGGGTAGGTCTAGACGTGGTAGGGGCAGGGCTCAAGGTTCTTTTAGGCCTAGAACAGGGAGTTCACCTGCTCAGACTTCTGGTGAGGGCAGGGTCAGTCCTTTCGTAAACAGACCCAATGACCTGCCTTTTCAGCTGCCAGTAGATTCTCGTCTGGCAGCTCCTTTGGAAGGACGACTGTCTCTTTTCAAAGAAAATTGGGATTTAATTACTCAAGACAGATGGGTGTTGGACATCATTCAGCCAGTCCCTGTATCAGAAAGGGGCCTAGGATTTTATTCTCGCATGTTCCTAGTACCAAAGAAGGGGAACACGTGGAGACTGCTTTTGGATTTATCTCCTCAACACTTATCTGGACATTCCCAAGTTCAAGATGTTGACGTTACAACAGCTTTTACCCCTGCTGGGCAAAGATCACTGGATGGTAACTTTAGATCTCAAGGAAGCTTACCTTCATGTGCCTATCAGGCTAAGTTACAGGACGTATCTGCGGTTTCGAGCTGGAGATTCTCATTATCAGTTCTCTGCATTGCCCTTTGGCTTATCTACTGCGCCCAGAGTATTCACAAGGGTTCTGGCTCCAGTGATAGCTTACTTCAGGCTACAAGGACTTCAAATCTATCCTTATTTAGACGACTGCCTGATTCTGGCTCAGGAAAAGGAAAACCTTCTACAGCATCTGGAATGTCTTATAGCAGTGCTAAGATGCCTAGGGTATTCTGTGAACGAAATAAAGTCCAGTCTAGTACCCTCTCAAGACATGTGCTTTCTGGGTGTCAGACTGAATACAGCAGCCCAGATGGCCTTTTTAACCCCGGACAAACAAAAGAGTCTATCACTTTACTTCCATCAACTATCTCATCAGTCCGTGCTGACTGCAGAGACAGTCCTACAAGCATTAGGGTTCATGGCATCTTATATTCTGGTGCTTCCCAATGCCAAACTGCATATGAGGAAGTTACAATGGTATCTCAAAAATGTATGGACACAGCACTGCCAGGATTTAGACACTGTCATTCAAATAATACCTTGCCTTCAAAGAGAATTTTTGTGGTGGGCTCAGGAATGTCACCTAAACAAGGGACTCTCTGTGACCCGGCCAGAGGCGAGTCAGGTTTTACTGACAGATGCCTCAGACATTGCTTGGGGAGCTCATCTAAATGGAAAGTGGATACAAGACAAGTGGCCTGCCAGACTACAGCATCTACATATCAACATGAAGGAGATGTTAGCAGTCCGGTTCGCATTGCTGGCTTTCAAGGAGTTGCTTCTTCCAGGGCAGGTGTTGATTCTAACAGACAACACAACTGTCATGTGGTACTTCAACAAACAAGGGGGAACACATTCTTATCCTCTATGCAGGCAAGCAATGATTTTATGGGAGATTGCGCTACGCTTGCACCTAACTTTACAGGCAAGGTTTCTGCCAGGAGCACAGAACTCCTTAGCAGATGTGTTCAGCAGACAAATCATGGATCCCCACAAGTGGAAACTGGATCTTCATGTATTTCAGAAATTGACAGTGTCTTGGGGAACTCCAGACATAGATCTGTTCGCTTCTCCACTAAACCACCAGCTGCCACAGTTTTGCACAAAGGGGTTTCATCACACAGCTTGGAAAGTGGATGCTCTGTCTTTCAGTTGGACAAACCTTCATGTGTGTGCCTTTCCACCTCTGCCTCTTCTTCCAAAGGTACTGTTAAAGGTCAGACAAGACGGGCCAAGGATGATTTTGATAGCTCCAGATTGGCCTCGGCAACACTGGTACCCTCTACTACGGAGTCTGGTAAAGAAGCCTCCATGGCCTTAACCTTTGATTCCACATCTGTTATCCCAGCAGGACGGTCATCTGCTCAATGTCAAGCTTCACTCTCTTCATCTGACAGCCTGGCATATTCTGTGTTGAAACACAGCAGGTCTCAACTTCCTCAACAAGTTTTAAATGTGATTCGGGAAGCTAGAAGACCTAGTACAAGGAAAGTGTACGCAGCAAAATGGAAGAGATTTTTAATTTGGAGTAAAGCAAAGAATTTGGAGATTTCTGAGCCTAATTTGAGTATGGCTCTTCAATATCTTACTGAGTTACTGGACAAGGGTCTGTCCTTCTCTTCCATTAAGATTCATGCTGCAGCAATCTCAGCTCACTATGATTGTGACCCACCATTGTTTTCGCATCCTTTGTTCAAGCAGTTTCTTAGAGGGGCAAAAAATATAAGACCCCCACGTAGAGCTCCTACTCCTGCTTGGGATCTCAATTTTGTGTTGGAAAAACTTACTCTACAACCTTTTGAGCCTGCGGCTACTGCTGAATTGAAATATTTGTCATGGAAGACTGCTTTTTTGTTGGCTATTACTTCTGCAAGAAGGGTGTCTGAGTTGCAGGCCCTTATGGCAGTCGAGCCCTTTTTGATTTTCCATAAGGATAGGGTATCATTACGTACTAATCCTTCCTTTATGCCTAAGGTGGTTTCTAGTGTGGCTTTAAACCAAACTATTCATTTGCCTACTTTTTATGCAGACCCCCAAAATGAAGGGGAAAAGATTTTGCATACTTTAGATGTGCACAGGCAATTGCGTTATTACTTAAGCAGGACTAAGGATTTTAGGCAGTCTCAGCAGTTGTTTGTTTCTTTTGCTTTGAGTTCACAGGGCAAGCCTGTGTCAAAACAAACTATTTCTAGGTGGATTGGCTTTTGCATTGCATTTTGTTATTCCCATCATGGCAAGGAGGTTCCAGCTGGGATTAGGCCTCATTCCACTAGGGCTACTGCCACTTCAACAGCATTTCTAAGGGGGGTGGCAACTAAGGATATTTTGGAAGCAGCTACTTGGAGTTCAGTGCATACTTTCTCTAAGCATTATCACCTTCCTATCTACTCTAAGTCTAGGGCTGGTTTTGCCACAGCTGTTTTGCAAGGCATGTTGTCAGCTCCTGCTTCTTTATGATTTGCCAACCTCCCTTACCTCTGCTTTGGGATTCTACCCAATAGTAAGGACTGCAGCAATGGAAAACGAAGAACATAGTACAGTTTTGTACCTACCATAAATGTAGATGTTCGAGGATTCCATTGCTGCAGTCCAATTTACCCTCCCTCCTTCCCTCTGTGTTTAGGGGTGGTTGTGTAGGTGAGTTTACCTGCTTATATTTTTGTATGTCTTGTTCATGTTTTGGTGCAGGTATTTTGGGCCTTGTCTTTTTAGGGTCTTCTGACATCTGGGGCAAGAAAAGACTGAGGATATGACGCCGGTCATGCGCATTAGTACCCTGACGTACTGACGTCAGTCTAATGCGCCCTGACCGACGTCAGCCTTATACTCTGGTATTCGGGCCGACTGGATGCGGACTATACCCAATAGTAAGGACTGCAGCAATGGAATCCTCGAACATCTACATTTATGGTAGGTACAAAACTGTACTTTTTGTACCTACCATAAATGTAGATGTTCGAGTGTATACCCTGCTGCAGTCCAGGTTACCCTCCCTCCATCCCCTCTGACCTAACTAAAACCTTTCTATACCTTAAAATCTGATACAACCTTTGTGGTTTACTTGCTTATAGCTGGAGGGATGTTTTGTTTGTGCTAAGCTTTTATTATTGGTACTATCTACTGACCATCTTTTGGGGGGGCACCTGACATCTGGGGCAAGAAAAACTGAAGAAAATGGCGTTGGATGCCTCTTATATACCCCTGGCGCACTGACATCAGGGAAGAAGCGACAGCAACCGACGCCGGACCAAGACTTTGGAATTCAGGCCGACTGCGGGGCTGCCTGACTGCAGGATAACCCAAGTGTGATGACTGCAGCAGGGTATACACTCGAACATCTACATTTATGGTAGGTACAAAACTGTACTTTTTCATGAAATTAATACAGTCTGTCCCTTCCAGTTTCTTCTAGTAAAGCAAAAAATCTCCAGTTCTCTGATTGGTATGTCTTCTGTCTGTAGTGTTTTTTGAAACAGCTCTTCTTAAGAAGCATCATTCTCTGCCAGCTTCTTCATTTTAAACTCTGAGTTTTGCAATTTTATCAGTTCATCTGAACAGCTAGTTAAAGCTTCTTGTGTTTTTCTGCATTTTGTACAGTGTTGGCCAAATTAATAGAAATGTTCATTATTTGTTAATATTTCTTAGTTTCTTTAGTGATTTTCAGTCTGGCTTTTTCAGAAATTTACAAAATAATTTAATTTTGCTAATTCTTTAAGAAAAGCTGTTTAGCATGAAATTACTACATGTTACTTACGTTCTAAAAGAGAATTGATGTCATAAAGACGTGTCTCCATAGTCTTAAAAATGGGTAAATTGCCTAACTTAACACCATGAAAGCGTGCAAAAGTTGAGATTCTGCTCAAAGAATGTGTTCCTGGATAAGTAATTACCAAACGTTCGGAGTTAGTCAGCCATCTGTCAGCAGAATTCGGAAGAAACTAAATGCCAGTGAAGGGTTGTCACCCAGACATTCTAGAAGTTGTGGACACAGAAGGTCCACAACTCCTCAGGAATATTTGTATCTGATCAAAGAATGCCGTAAGAATCATAAGGCATCCAGTAGACAGCTAGCTGCAGGGGGAGCTGGAACATCAGGGTGTTAAAGAGAGTTCTAACTGTTTGATGGAGACTTCTGGATGCTGGGCTTCGAGCTTTCAGACCTCTGAAGAAACAGAAATTGTCCAACCAAATGAAGGCAAAAAGACTGCACTGGGTGAAAGAGTTTCAAAACTGGTCAGAAGAAGGTTGGGAACAGGTTGTTTTCAGTGACAAGAGCATAATACAGTGTTTGGATCAGTAAGTACATCATGTCAGATGACAATCTGGAGAGTAGATGAGGGACAATTGTATCGTTCAGCGTGTTAAGCACCCCACTCAAGTGATGGTGTGGAGTGTTATGAGAATCTTTAGAACAGGTCGGCTCTACATTGTTCAGGGAAACATGAAGCTGGAACAATACAGAATTGTACTACAGCAACATCTACTCCCTCAGCTGTGTGACTGGGTAAATAAGAAGGGATTTCTTGGGACAAGGGACTTCATCTTCACACACGATGGTGCCCCATGTCACAGAGGTCAACAAGTGACAAGTTTCCTTGTTGACTATGGCATTTAAGTGTTACCATGGCCGGGTACCAGCCCTGCTATGAATTCAATAGAGAACTTGTGGACTATTCTGAAGTCAGAGGTGAAGAAAAAGACCATAACAAACAAGCAGCAGCTGACTGAAGAACTCATTTCAGCTTGGGCGTGCAGTGCTTCTATGACTGAACATTGCTGTGAATTTGTTCATTCTATGCTTCAATTAGTTAAATCCTTGATAATGGCCAAAGGGTCATTCAAAAAGTATTAGAACATTGTCTTAGAACATTTTCTCATGTAATATGAATTGTTTTGTCATTTCATATACTCGTATTGAGTTATATGGTGAAACAACAATAAAAACAAAAATTCAAACAATAAAAACACCAATTTCTATTAACCTGGTCAACGCTGTAATTTAAGTTGATAAATTCCTTTTGTGTTTCATTTATTTTAGTCACCTCTGAGTACATCTGATTTATTTTTTCTTCTGAATTACTGGAAGCCATCTCAAAGCTGAAACATGAACAGCTTTTTGCTGAACAACTGTAGCATCTTTCCTAGACAGTGTTTTCTCTTCACCTTTTCTGGTTGATTTTCTTTCTGGTTTTACAAATTCCTCTTTGCTGGTGTCCAGGCAGTATATTTACTAGCCAGTAACTGACTCTTACTACAAAAAAGTTTCAATGGCACTCCTTTTTTTGCAGTTTGTTTTCACACTGGGAGAGCTGAAGTTTAGCTGTTGATCAGTGTACAGCCGTCTTGGAAGTTTCTCCCACTTTGGAAATTCTTTAGGGGTTGAGATCTACTTACTTGATTTGTCATTTGGGTCTTTTAATTGCTGCTGTTATTATTTATTAATTTATAGCTGTAATATTTGTCTGCAGTGTTGTTAATGTGTTCTGTTGTATCTCAACTTAGTTTTATTAGCACTTTAATAATTCTAAATTTGAAATTTTAATTACTCCCATCATGCAATTTTTGTGAATTCAAAGTTTTTTTGTAGAATTTTTATTTTAGTAGGTGAGAATTCACCAAGAGGAACTTGTAAACTGTATTTTTTCAAAAGATTTGGTTTCTTTAAAGATTCACCAATTCTGTGGTATAGTTGGTGTGGTAATCAAAAAAGTTTGGTTTATTTGCAAATATTATTATTTTGTACTTGATAAACCCAGAACAGGACATTTTGGTGTAGTGGAATGTTTGGAGATTTTTAAGCCTTTTTAGGATAGAAGGTAAATGAAGATAAAACAAAAGTTATTGCAGCAAACTGTGCAGCCAATTATGAATTAGTTCAGCAATACCAATACTTATGGTGGCATACTAGGATGATGTATTTAGGTGTATGGATTAAAAATAATTCTGATATGCCAGCTAAGGATTTCTGAGATGAGATTAAATAGAAGAAATGCAGCAATAAAGGAACTGGAAGCTCTTTATTATGGATAAGGATAATAAGATAAAAGCAGTGAAAGTGTTTTTAATCCCTTTAGTCTTGTACAGATCAAACATATTTTTGTCAGCCAGAGATGAAGATGTAGACAACAATTAATGGAGCTGAAGGAATTTATTTGAGAAGGAAGAAGGCAAGAGTTAAATGGGATAAGTTGATTCTCCTCTGGAACAAGGTGATTTAGGGTACCTGATTTGAAGGGATACATTAAAGCTATGCAGTTAAGGCTTATATACTTAAACAGAAGATTATAAATCGGAGTGGAAAAGGGTGATGATGAATTAGGGGCATTAGAAAGCTGGGGAAAATTGGAATTTGGATGCAAGTCCTTAAAGACAGTAGTAGCAGTCATACAAACTATTATATTCATAAAGTAGTAGAAAATATTCTATGTGCTAAGCCAGTGTGGGAATGGAGAAAAGGAAATTTTAGCAATAGGAATATCTACAAGTATAAAAAAACAAGTAAAATGGAGTGGTAATTTACTGGAGGAAATTAACAAAAGAGTCAAGGTATTGGGAGAAAAAAATTGGCAGGGAAGTGTAATAGAACTGGATGAGACTAAGCAGGAGTTTGGAATGCACCCTTGCAAATATAAGATAAAATGTCTTAATTCTACATATAAGATAAGCAGTGTACTTTTACAACTCATCCACAACAGCCCAAGATCACAACATGTTAACATTAAACTTGCTTTACTCAA